>NC_086317.1:124477392-124569892 GCF_036172605.1 Pelobates fuscus
GGACCTCCTCATAGAGATGCATTGAATCAATGCATCTCTGAGGAAAATTCAGCGTGGGGACGCTGAATGGCAGGGCTATTTACTGTGCAGCCCTGAGGCAGGAAGCACCTCCAGTGGCCATCTAAGGAATGGCCACTTGGAGGTGTCCCTAGGGGCAATGAAAAGGCAATGTTTACATAAAAATGCCTGAAGGGAGCCATTATACTCACCAGAACAAATACATTAAGCTGTAGTTGTTCTGGTGACTACAGTGCCCCTTTAAAGAGTTACTCCAAGCACCATGACCATTTTAGTGACTTAAAGTAGTCATGGTGCTTGGAGTCTAAGTGCAGTGTTTCAGTTTGAAACGATATACATACAGAGATTTAGCATTTTCCTGAAGGAGGTGTAACTCCACCCCTGGCAGAGACTTTAGCAAGTCTGGAACGGGAGTTCGTGGCGGGCTAATATGAATTTGTTGCATAAAAGGCATCTCTTGTCAGCACGCATAGCATGTTGCTGCCAAAATTCTAACCTCAGCAGTGAGGAGGAATGACACCACTGCAGGAGGATTGCAAGTGTGTTTGCGCAGGGTCTTCGTTGACTCTAAATATCCCTAGAATATTTCTAGAATTCTAAAGCCCTTTCTATGAATATAAAGGATCACTGTATAAAATAAAATGATTGAGATGTACACACCTGTTAATTTAATGTGGCCCTCTTCATCCAGCAATATACTAGAAGGACAAAACGCATTTAAATGAATCAAAGGCAAAGTATTCTCATGCAGGTGAGCAAGCACAATGCACATTTAATAAAGCAGTTTACATTAACAAGCAAGGCATTTCCTAACCATTGACAAAAAGATGAAAAAGGAAAACCTAATTCAGAGAAAAGTACAAGTTTTAAATGCATGAGATTTTTTTCTTCTTCAGCGACATACAAACTCAATCTATAAGAATATATTGTATGTTCCAGATGTCACGATTTTGGCCCCCTGCCCCTCCACTTACAAGGAAGCGGGAAACAAGGCTCCAAAACCTGTAGAAGTGCATAAGTTATTGTAATTTAGCAGTGTTACACTAGGTCAGCACTATACACATGAGCAGACATATGGTGATGGTGGTGGCAAGTCAGAATGTTCAAGTGCTAACGATTCAATTAAAGGAACATTATAGTCGCCTAAATTACTTTAGCTAAATAAAGCAGTTTTAGTGTATAGATTATTCCCCTGCAATTTCACTGCTCAATTCACTGTCATTTAGGAGTTAAACCACTTTGTTTCTGTTTATGCAGCCCTAGCCACACCTCCCCTGGTTATGATTGACAGAACCTGCATGAAAAAAAAAAACTGGTTTCACTTTCAAACAGATGTAATTTACTTTAAATAATTGTATCTCAATCTCTAAATTGAACTTTAATCACATATAGGAGGCTCTTGCAGGGTCTAGCAAGCTATTAACATAGCAGGGAATAAGAAAATCTTAATTAAACAGAACTTGCAATAAAGAAAGCCTAAATAGGGCTCTCTTTACAGGAGGTGTTTATGGAAGGCTGTGCAAGTCACATGCAGGGAGGTGTGACTAGGGTTCATAAACAAAGGGATTTAACTCCTAAATGGCAGAGGATTGAGCAGTGAGGCTGCAGGGGCATGTTCTATACACCAAAACTGCTTCATTAAGCTAAAGTTGTTCAGGTGACTATAGTGTCCCTTTAAGTTACAATGGGACATTGCAAGCATAATAATCGATTGTGATACTTGTACAGGATATGGCAGAAGAAAATCCGTGCACCTGTCTGTTTATGGTTTCTGCAGTTACATCTCCACTCCCTCAGGCAAGCATAGTTTTTCACCGACTCATATAATGTGTAGCATGTGTGAATAGCTTTCTACATAAGAGCTTGTACAGCACAGTGGCTGTGCAAGTATGTGGTCCCCAGTACTTTCAATGATGAAAACACATCACCTGGCAGATGCTGTTAATGTGCCAATCTCATTCTTATTATTTTACGGAGAATACATTTCCAGGTCTACTGCATGCTGTGCAGACTTCAACAGTAGTCTGACAGTTGTTGAAGTCTGCACATCCCATAACCCCTTGACATTGACGTATTAATGGAAAATGCATACCACTTCCAATAAGATTAATGGAAGGATTGGGACTAACAGAAAAATCTGGTCTCAGATCTCAGAGAATATGCAGCAAACTAGGTACATTTCAATAAAGTATTAAAAACGAGATCAACTAGAGTCTTCTCCAAGTGCAAGCAGGATTTAAGCATGTCTATTAAAATCTCCCCACATTCACACATTACATTTGAAGTGGTACACAACGAACACAATCTAATAAATACAGTTCTGGTCTGGTTTTGCAGAAATTGAGCAAATTTCACATTTGTCTTCAGCATATTATTATTACTGGTATTTATATAGCGCCAGCATAGTCCGTAGCGCTTTACATTATCAAAAGGGGGAGATTTAACAATAAATGAGACAATTACAAAAACTTACAGGAACAATCGGTTAAAGAGGGCCCTGCTCAAATGAGCTTACAGTCTATCGTAGGTGGGGCGTAAAACACAACAGGACAGGAGATGGCAATCTAACAAGGTGGAGTAAAGCAGAGCTGGAGGAGAGAGTAAAGTGCTGCCCTTTAAGAGCGAGCAAGAGGTTACTCTGGGAGGCCATAAGCTTCCCTAAAGAGATGGGTTTTGAGGCACTTTTTAAAAGATTGAAGAATAGGGAGAGCTTGATGGTTGTAGGCAAGCTATTCCAAAGGAAAAGAGCCAACTGCGAAAAGTCCTGCAAGCGTGAGTTGGCTATATGGGTGCGAGCAGCAGACAGGAGGTGGCTATGGGCAGAGCAGAGAGACCGAAGAGGGGCATACCTACAGATCAGTGAAGAGATATAGGAGGGGCTAGAATTGGTCAGTGCTTTAGAAGTGTGGATTAGTACCTTGAATTGACTCCTATAGGATACAGGAAGCCAATGTAAAGACTGACATAGGGGAGAGACGTGAGAGGAGTGACAGGAGAGGAAAATCAGTCTAGCTGCAGCATTCATTACAGACTGTAGCGGGGCAATATGGCTTGTGGGAAAACCTGTTAGGAGAGAGTTACTCCATGCAAGAGATTACTAGAGCATTGACAAGCACCTTGGTAGCATCTTGCGTAAGAAAGGGGCGGATGCGGGCTAGGTTTTTAAGGTGGAATCTACAGGATTTGGTAACATACTGGATGTGAGGCTCAAATGTGAGGCCAGAATCAAGTATAACGCCAAGACAGCGTGCTTGCAAGGATGGACTGATGTGGGTACCACTAACTTGAAGGGAGAGCGAAAGAGGAGGATCAGTAATAGGAGGACGGAAGACAAGGAGTTCAGTTTTAGAGAGATTGAGTTTCAAAAGTCAGGAGAACATCCAGTCAGAAATGGAAGAAATGCAAGCAGTGACATGTTGCAGGACGGCAGGGGAGAGGTCCGGGGAGGAGAGGTAGATCTGAGTGTCATCAGCGTACAGGTGGTATTGGAATCCAAATAATATACGTTTGCCAAGAGAGGCAGTATAAAGTGAAAAAAGAAGGGGACCAAGTACAGAGCCTTGGGTGACTCCAACAGACAGGAAGAAGGGAGGAGGAATATTAGAAAAGGAGACACTGAATGAGCGTTGGGAGAGATAGGAAAACCAAGAGAGGACAGCGTCAGAGAACAAGTGATTGAAGATTTTGGAGAAGGAGAACATGGTCAACAGTGTCAAAGGCAGCAGAGAGGTCAAGAAGAATTAGTATGGAGTAGTGCCCTTTGGATTTAGGTGTGATTTGGTAGTTAGTAACTTTTAGAAGTGCCGTCTCAGTAGAGTGGAGGGGGCAGAAGCCAGACTGAAGAGGGTCAATGAGAGAGTTGGAATGGAGGAAACAAGTCAGACGGGTAAAGACAAGTCTTTCCAGAAGCTTTAAGGAAAAAGGGAGCAGGGATATTTTGACGATAGTTAAAAGGGAAGGACAGGTCAAGAGATTATTTTTTTTTCCCTTATGCATTTATTAATCTTGAGTGCTCATTTAAAGGAGATAATTAATACAATAATAGAAGGTTACATTCATTGACTATATAACCTGAAATTTTACATAAATTTACATAAAGATGCATTTTTCATAATGGCTTACTTACTTTTCTGGTTTAAGGTCTCGGTATATTATTCCAAGAGTATGAAGATGATCTAAAGCAAGTGCCAATTCAGCTAGGTAGTATTTCACATCTTCTTCTGTGAACATTACCTAATATCATTGAGAGAAATTACGTTGGAAAAATGTTAATCCTAAAAGGTGGCAATCTAACCGCAAACACTTGTAGAAGATGTCCTAGCACATTAGAAGACAAAACACAGAAGTATGAAAAGGGACACACAGAGTACCATAACAGGATATACTTGGTGCACAGGTTAAGTGTAAAGAACCCCTCTCTTCCTTGCAAATTCACATAAACAGGAGAATGGTGGGTGCATTAAACACCAAACACAGCTAAGCAAGTCTATAAATTAAGTCAGTTTAAATATATTTAGATGCACATTTACAGGGTGCCTGTTATTTGCAAACATTTTAGAACTTGATCTAAACATCCTTTCTAAACCAACCTAATTTGGAAAGTGCTGCAGATGAAAACACCCACACCCCTGAGCAGGAAGAAGCTCACCATTCTTATTTGTTCGTATCCCATAAAACCAAGTCAAAGCTTCACTTATCACATGGGACGAGTATAACTGCACAAAAAGTTGATACTGCAGCTTTATCAACAGTGAGTCAGACATGACAATATCTCAATAGGGGCACTAATGGTAAGTTAAGTAGGATATTATGAACTATCAATGCTCCTTATGGTCTTAATGTCTATAACTGGGTTTTAACGTTAATCCTGCAATAAAAAGAAGCACAGTTACCTCTTTGGATAAGCGTGTAAACAAATCTCCACCCCTGAGAAAATCCAAAATTAGGTACAGCTTGCCCTCTGTTTGGAAAGCTGAAAGAAAAAAAAAGGAAAAGAAAGGCCAACATTTTAGGATATCTACACACAGAGGATTATAGTTGACTGGCAATCTATCAATCTTAAAAATTATTGTGAAAAGTCAGACAAAGTTCCTCAAAAGAGACCTCTGTCTAAAGACTAGATTGTGGTGATGACAATGGAAGTTTTTTATTTTAATTTTAAGAGATGAAATGGCTTAGGCCAGAAGGGCATCCTGCTTGCTCATTTGTCAATTACCCCCTCAATACTGAAATGAACAGGATCTTTAAAAACATGAGGTCAGCAATTTATGGCACGTGGGGAACCTTTGCATTGCATGTGAGGCTGCTGGAAACAAACAGGCCTTTTGGAGCAACTGCCTCGGCACCTAGTGTGCAAGGGAGTACGTGGGCTTGACCTCTTGCATGCCCAGACAACTCCTGGTTACCATAACAATGTTCTGTCGCAATGGAAAAAAAACAAAGCTGAGACAAAGTGAAGAGTGGTCTGCACCCACAGAAGGTGCAGACTGCTAATGTAACCACTGGACTAACATTGAACGAGGAGAATTCATGCCCTCCGCCATGGCAAAAATATTTTTTTTTTTTTTTTTTAAATGAAACAATATTGCTTGCATAGAGGATTCTCTGCTAACACCTCTCCCACACACAAAACACATGCAATCCTCATGCAAAACTGCAGCCAGTCCCCCAAAACACACAATGCCAGAAAGCCCACACAACACATACAACTACTGCAAGCAATCTACACAGACTTTTCATAAAACATCATACTTAAATGTTACCTGCCTCCTAAGGGAATTACTTTGCTGTACTGGCATAGATTTTTTACTTTTACTGGCATCTTTGCAAATTATGTAATACGGTCTGGTACTCAGGGGAGGGGGAGAGATGAGTTTTATGTACCAGGATCTGTCCATCATGGGCGCCACCATCATGGTCCACTGCATCTTCTTTAGTTACTGACACTTTAGCTAAGAACCAGGAGATGAATACCGCACCACTGAGGTCTATGGAGGATCCCACAAGACAAAAATGCCAAACTTGACAAAGTTCTGTCTTTTGTCAAGTGGAGGAAAATTACTCAGACAATGTAGTCCCAACTTTGTTTTAGTATATCTTGACTAAATCCAAGATCATTCCTTTGCAGGTAATACATTTCAGTTTTTAACAAGCACTTGTAACAAAAGAAACTCACCGTAGTGCAATTTCACAATAAATGGATGGTTAACTTCAACCAAAATATCACGCTCCATTTTAGTTCTAACACGATCTCGAACTGCAATAATAAGATTTAAATCAGAGGTTTGAAAAACATCAAAAACAGATAAAATGCTCACATACTGAAAAAGAACACAGCCTTTAAAACTAAAATATGTGTGCCTGCCAAAATGGTTTCGCCCCATATTCACGTTAATTTTTTTTTTTTTTGCCTATTCAAAACTTTTGGGGGGGGACAAGTTTTCCTCTAATAAATCACTGCACTACTATATTTTCATACTTCTATTGATCATTTTTGAGTTAACTGTGAACTTTGGGGGTTTTAAGCTCAACTGCTATGTTTTATTTACAATCACATATAATGGCACTCCCAGCTCTTATCGTCCTAGTGGTATCTGCCGGTTTGCACTATAAATTATATATTTCACCGATAAAAGCATGCTAAATATTCAACCAGCCTTTCACCAGTGACTGAGCTAAAGCCACTGACCAATTCTACAAAATACTTGAGTTGCAAATGATCATTTGCATTATGAGAATTTTGCAAAACCTATCCTTCAGGAGTGGTGCACTGTTATTTGGAATGGGGATTGTATTAATCAAAGCAAATTAATCCAAACACAAATTTTATTTCAACAGTTGCTGCATACTTAAAATTGATTAGCCACACCATTAAAACAACCTGCCTAACATAAATTAAGTCCACCGCGTGCTGCCAAAAACTGCTCTGATGCATAAAAGCATGGACTCCACAAGACCTCTGAACTAGTCATATGGCATCTGGCACCAAGACATTAGCAGCAGATACTTTAAGTCCTGCAAGTTGGGCAGTGGGGCCCCTATGCATCAGATTTGTTGCCCCAACACATCACAAACATTCACAATCTGATTGATATCTGTGGAATTTGGAGACCAAGTCATCACCTTGAACTCGGTCATGGTCTTCAAACCATTCCTGAACAATTTATGCAGTATGGCAGGGTGCATTACCTTGCTGAAAGTGGCAACTGCAATTAGGGTACACCGCTTCCATCAAGGGGTGTACGTGGTCTGCAACAGTTTCTAGGTAGGTGGTACGTGTCAAAGTAACATCCACATGGATGCCAGGACCAAAGGTTTCCCAGCAGAATATTGCTCAGAACATAACACTGCCTCTGCCGGCCTGCCTTCTTCCCATAGTACATCCTACTGCCATCTTTTCCCCATCCACCTGATTAAAAAGAAAATGTGATTTATCAGACAAGGCAACCGTCTTCCATTGCTCCATGGTCCAGTTTGGATGCTCACGTCCCCATTGAAGGTGCTTTCAGCAGTGGATCAGGAAGCAATGAGGTCATCATGGGCACTGACTGATCTGTGACTATGCATCGACATGCGCAGCAAACCGCAATGTCTTGTGTGTTCTGACATCTTTCTATCATGGTCAGCATTAAGTTTATCAGCAACTTTGTCTACGGTAGCGCTTCTGTGTGATTAGACCAGACGGGTTAGCCTTCCCTCCCTCTCCCTCCCTACACGCGTTAATGAGCCTTGGGCACTCATGACCCCGGTTGGCCTTCTTGAACCACTTTTAGTAGGTACTAACCACTGGATACTAGAAGCACCCCACAAGACTTTGGAGATAATGCCATATGCAATATTTTCCCCCATTATTCCTGTTTCCAACACATGAAATTCAAGAACTGTTAACTTGCTGCCTATTACATCCTACCCATTGGCAGGGGCCATTGTAACAATGCAATCAATGGCATTTACATCACCTGTCAGTGTGGTTTTAATGTTGTTGCTGATTAGTGTAAATGACTAGAGATTTACAAAAGTAAAGAGACACCAAAACGGTGTAGGTAAATTGAAAATCTAGTAATGCGGACTATGATCCCAGAATGATCTGTGCCACGTGTGTTACTATACGATTAAATATTTGACTTAAAATAATTCCCAGTTGTTCATTTTAAATACATTAGGTTTGCCTACTGAGGAAAATGTCTATACTTTATGGGAAATAGCTCAAACAAAACCAGATAAAAACTCTCTCGGAACAGGTCAGTCTAGGCAACTAACACTATGCAATAAGATATGTAAACTGCAATACCCTTTCATAAGATTTTAATAACTGATCACTCAAGTGACTGATATTAAAAGATATTTACCTGTACGAATTAAACCTTCAGGTTAGCTATACCACAGATGCTATACTGGCCCCTAGGCTATATGCAACCATTATGATGACAGGCGAATCTTGACCATGTACTACACAGTCACTACCTGGCTCACCCAGAGGTGACACACTCACCCTTTAATGTACGACCATAAGATGCAGACGTTTGCATATTTAATACATGTAACATAACGAAGTTACCGATACTGTACTACCTTCTAATTGTTAATATTGTTTAGGTTTTCATTTCTTTAAAAACATATAGCTGCTCCCGATATTGCGAGACCTGCGTGTCTCCTATTTTGCTATCCTATCGCACTGTTGTACACTTTCGATGACAAAAGTCGTTTGAACCAAAAAGATATTTACCTGTTAATAATAAAGTACACTTACAACACTTACATACATTACAAACTGAGAAGAGAATTAAAAATTTTAGAAAAAAAATAAATAAAATAGCCGAGTAGTAGTCTGCTACTTAAACATACTTACTACTGATACGTTTAACAAATGCATTTACCTTTAAGTGTAGCTTTTTTTAATACTTTCATTGCATACAGTTGCCCAACATCAGATCCTGAGATTTTCCGCACTAAAAATACCTGCATTGAAAATGTTAAACCAATGTTATTAAAAGCAAACAGGAAAATGCCTAAAGGTTTATCACTCAAATGACATTTCTAGTAACCTCCTCTTGGGAGCACTGCAAAGGTAAAGATTTGCTTTGCTAAATTCTAGATGTTTGGGTTAATGACATTTTAGGACATTTTTTCCCCCAGGGAATGTAATAAAATTACCCAGGCAGAAATCAGATTAAGGAACGGTGCACATTTTAAAGGACTGATCTGCTTTGCTAAGGCTGAATCCTGAAAGGGATACTGTAGGCATTGTAACTGCTTCATCTCATTGAAATGGTTTAAGCGTCTGGAGTCCCCTGGCAATGTCCTTGTATTAGGCATTAACCCCTTCAGGATGGAGTCAATAGTACACGTTCTGATCAAAACAAACGTAAACAAAAACTGGAATTTGCACAATATGTCTGTTCAACCGTAATTCACCTCTTTCATATTAAAGGGAAACTCCAGTGCCAGGAAAACAATCTGTTTTCCTGGCACTGCAGGTCCCCTCTCCCTCCCACCCCCCAATCCCCGGTTGCTGAAGGGGTGAAAACCCTTCAGTTACTTACCAGAGACAGCGACATGTCCCATGTCGCTGCTTCTTCCTCCACCGCCACTCCTCCCAGTGATTGCGTCGGCCGGTGGGCGTGACAGATCCCGCCCACCGGCCGGGGAGACCTAATGTGCATGCGTGTCAATGCCGCGCATGTGCATTAGAGCTCCCCATAGGACGTCCAGCGACGCTCTAGCACAGGTTTTCTGTGCTATGAAGCAGGAAGTGCCCTCTAGTGGACAGCCACTAGTGGAGGAGTTAATCCTGCAAGGTAATTATTGCAGTTTATTAAAAAAACTGCAATAGTTACACTTGCAGGGTTAAGAGTAGTGGGAGATGGCACCCAGACCACTCCAATGGGCAGAAGTGGTCTGGGTGACTGGAGTGTCCCTTTAACCCCTTAATGACACAACTTCTGGAATAAAAGGGAATCATGACGGAACATATCCGTCGTCTGTCCTTAAGGGGTTAAGTGCACCCACACTTATTATATATCATTTTGTACAGGAGCAACATGGCTTTAATTTCCCATTAACAAGTCATGTATGAAAAACAACTTATGAATAAAATAAAATAAAAATAAAAAACGGTCAGAAATATTTAAAAAAAATAAATTGTAGTTTCGCCTGACATTTTAGCTGTAAATGTCCTGATACCGTTCGCTTTTACTGCAGTAAAAAGCACATATTTGTATTCAGCAAAGTCCAACAGTACCCCCCATTATCAGATTGTATGGTGTTTTGGAAAGTTACAGGGTCAAATATAGTACATTCCATTTTTTTTCTCATTAAAATTAGCCAGAATAGTAATGTCACCTTTGAGACCATGTGGTAGCCCAGAAATGAGAAATACCCCTATGATGGCAAACCACAAATCCAAGGTATTGCAAGTGGGATATGTCCAGTCTTTTTTAGTAGCCACTTAGTCACAAACACTGGCCAAAGTTAGCGTTCATAATTGCTTTTTTGTGTAAAAAAAAAAAAAAATTGCAAAAAAACATTTGACCAGTGTTTGTGACTTAGTGGCTACTAAAAATGACTGGACATACCCAATTTGCAATACCTTGGGTCGTCTACTTTTGCAAATGGTATGGAATCATGGGGGTAATTCTCATTCCTGGGCTACCATACAGTCTCAAAGGCAACATTACCAAACTGGCAAATTTCAATGTGAAAAAAAAGCTTTTTGCAGTATACATGGTCTTTTCAGAGAAAAAGCTGTTTTTACATGGCTGCCTAAGTAAACCTCTAGCAGCCATTCCACAGAGAGCAACTAGGGGTGCTTCCTGGGTCAGTGCTGTACAAAGGTACAGCAGTGATAATCAGCGTCACCACACCCTGCGTGGATGTGCTGAACGTTCCTCAGTGGCGCATTGATATAATGCATCTCTATAAGGAGGTGCCGATTTACGCAGCACAGCATTTTGTCAGGCATGTGCAATACCCTCCCAATGCTTTCCAACGGGAAAGCAATGGATTGGCTGACATTAAGTTAGATAATCTCAGCCAAGGGAGCAGGTCCAGCTGCGAATTGACCAACGCAGCGCTGTAATTAGGCGAGTAAAATCACCTAAACAGCAATTTAGACCTATAGTGTCACGATTCCTGACACTATAGTGTCTCTTTAATGCTAAATGAGTTTTCAGCAACCCATCCATCCCTCTGTGCTGCTTGGGGTAACAAGGAAGCATTAAGCAGCTGTGATTCACTGGTATTGTCAACTGCGTGCATCCAGCCTTATAGTTTCTATTGCTGGGATGAATGAATATGGCTAGAAACAAGAGCCTCTGCTTTAGCCACACCTTCAGTAGGGGCCAGTAACCCTCATTTTCAAAAATAATGAGTGAGTGCCAAGGAACTTCAGGCACTATCACCAACTCAAGGAGATTAAATGGACAGAGCCTACAGTTTCCCTTTAAATGTAATTTGCTATTCTCCGACAGTTTATGATGATTCTGTATAGTGAAGGAAAACAGAAAAGATTCTCATTCTGATTAATTTGTAAAAACAAAATTTTCCCATCAAATTAAAACAGTTGCCCATATTGTATTGATTGTGGTCACTGCTCCCCAATATCTCAATTACTTGTATATAATTTTTTATAAATGTTTCGCATTATTGGTTACTGCCATACTGAAGCTGCCATTTATTCTAGTAAACACCTCTACTATCTTTGACGCAAGAGGTGCCATTTGGCATATTCTAAACCTTTTTTTAACCCCTTAGAATAAACTTGTTCCAGCAGCCCAAACAAGCTAGTTAATAGCTTACATTATTAAAACTTTGACAAAGATAACTTTTCTTAAATTTGATTTAAAAAAAAAAATCTAGTCCTCATCAATACAAATGGAAGACTAGCTGGGGGGGTGGGAAAAACAGACATTTTCATGAGAGGTAGGATTAATAATTTAGCTGCTCTCAAATGCTCTCTATAATTGAATAACAGAGTCTGAATATCTTATTTGGGCGGAAGCACCTCTTCCTAATAGCCACTAGAGGTGTGCTTAAGGTCATTATGATTATTATTTTTTCATTAGCGTCAACAAATTCCATAGTGCTTTACAATGGGTGGACTAACAAACATGTAATTGTAACCAGACAAGTTTGATGCTCAGGAACAGAGGGGGTTGAGGGCCCTGCTCAATGAGCTTACATGCTAGAGGGAGTGGGGTAAAGTGACACAAAATATTTACTATTAGGGAAGTAGATTCACAAAATAGTATTCACTAAAGACTTAGTGTGTGTTTTTTCATTTTGGTTTTTAAATGACAGCTGCAGGAGAGGAATCCGTTGGGGGACATTAACTAGGGATCGACAGATATTGATTTCTTTAGAGCCGATACCGATAATCTGTGAACTTTCAGGCCGATCACCGATAACTTGCCGATATTCTGTACATTTACCATTTTGAAAAAATAAACTAATTCTAAAGGTAAATGCACAAAATGTGTGTATACAAAAGAAGTGTGTATATAATGCAGAGTGTGTGTGTGTGTGTGTGTATGTGTGTGTATATATAACGCAGAGTGTGTGTGTGTGTATATATAACGCAGAGTGTGTGTGTGTGTATATATAACGCAGAGTGTGTGTGTGTGTGTGTATATATAACGCAGAGTGTGTGTGTGTGTGTGTATATATAACGCAGAGTGTGTGTGTGTGTGTGTATATATAACGCAGAGTGTGTGTGTGTGTATATATAACGCAGAGTGTGTGTGTGTGTGTGTGTGTATATATATATAACGCAGAGTGTGTGTGTGTGTGTGTGTGTATATATATATAACGCAGAGTGTGTGTGTGTATATATATATAACGCAGAGTGTGTGTGTGTGTGTATATAACGCAGAGTGTGTGTGTGTGTATATAACGCAGAGTGTGTGTGTGTGTATATAACGCAGAGTGTGTGTGTGTGTGTATATAACGCAGAGTGTGTGTGTGTGTGTGTATATAACGCAGAGTGTGTGTGTGTGTGTATATAACGCAGAGTGTGTGTGTGTGTGTGTGTGTATATAACGCAGAGTGTGTGTGTGTGTGTGTGTGTATATAACGCAGAGTGTGTGTGTGTGTGTGTATATAACGCAGAGTGTGTGTGTGTGTGTATATAACGCAGAGTGTGTGTGTGTGTGTGTGAATATAACGCAGAGTGTGTGTGTGTGTGTGTATATAACGCAGTGTGTGTGTGTGTGTATATAACGCAGAGTGTGTGTGTGTGTATATAACGCAGAGTGTGTGTGTATATAACGCAGAGTGTGTGTGTATATAACGCAGAGTGTGTGTGTATATAACGCAGAGTGTGTGTGTATATAACGCAGAGTGTGTGTGTGTATATAACGCAGAGTGTGTGTGTATATATAACGCAGAGTGTGTGTGTATATAACGCAGAGTGTGTGTGTATATAACGCAGAGTGTGTGTGTATATAACGCAGAGTGTGTGTGTGTATATAACGCAGAGTGTGTGTGTATATAACGCAGAGAGTGTGTGTGTATATAACGCAGAGTGTGTGTGTGTATATAACGCAGAGTGTGTGTGTGTATATAACGCAGAGTGTGTGTGTGTATATAACGCAGAGTGTGTGTGTGTATATAACGCAGAGTGTGTGTGTGTATATAACGCAGAGTGTGTGTGTGTATATAACGCAGAGTGTGTGTGTGTGTGTGTATATAACGCAGAGTGTGTGTGTGTATATATAACGCAGAGTGTGTGTGTGTATATATAACGCAGAGTGTGTGTGTGTGTATATATAACGCAGTGTGTGTGTGTGTATATATAACGCAGTGTGTGTGTGTATATATAACGCAGTGTGTGTGTGTGTATATATAACGCAGTGAGTGTGTGTGTGTGTATATAACGCAGAGAGTGTGTGTGTGTGTATATAACGCAGAGAGTGTGTGTGTGTGTATATAACGCAGAGAGTGTGTGTGTGTGTATATAACGCAGAGAGTGTGTGTGTATATAACGCAGAGAGTGTGTGTGTATATAACGCAGAGAGTGTGTGTGTATATAACGCAGAGAGTGTGTGTGTATATAACGCAGAGAGTGTGTGTGTATATAACGCAGAGAGTGTGTGTGTATATAACGCAGAGAGTGTGTGTGTATATAACGCAGAGAGTGTGTGTGTATATAACGCAGAGAGTGTGTGTGTGTATATAACGCAGAGAGTGTGTGTGTGTATATAACGCAGAGAGTGTGTGTGTGTGTATATAACGCAGAGAGTGTGTGTGTGTGTATATAACGCAGAGAGTGTGTGTGTGTGTATATAACGCAGAGAGTGTGTGTATATAACGCAGAGAGTGTGTGTATATAACGCAGAGTGTGTGTGTATATAACGCAGAGTGTGTGTGTATATAACGCAGAGTGTGTGTGTATATAACGCAGAGTGTGTGTGTATATAACGCAGAGTGTGTGTGTATATAACGCAGAGTGTGTGTGTATATAACGCAGAGTGTGTGTGTATATAACGCAGAGTGTGTGTGTATATAACGCAGAGTGTGTGTGTATATAACGCAGAGTGTGTGTGTATATAACGCAGAGTGTGTGTGTATATAACGCAGAGTGTGTGTGTATATAACGCAGAGTGTGTGTGTATATAACGCAGAGTGTGTGTGTGTGTATATAACGCAGAGTGTGTGTGTGTGTATATAACGCAGAGTGTGTGTGTATATAACGCAGAGTGTGTGTGTATATAACGCAGAGTGTGTGTGTGTGTATATAACGCAGAGTGTGTGTGTGTGTATATAACGCAGAGTGTGTGTGTGTGTATATAACGCAGAGTGTGTGTGTGTGTATGTAACGCAGAGTGTGTGTGTGTGTATATAACGCAGAGTGTGTGTGTGTGTGTATATAACGCAGAGTGTGTGTGTATATAACGCAGAGTGTGTGTGTATATAACGCAGAGTGTGTGTGTATATAACGCAGAGTGTGTGTGTATATAACGCAAAGTGTGTGTGTATATAACGCAAAGTGTGTGTGTATATAACGCAGAGTGTGTGTGTATATAACGCAGAGTGTGTGTGTGTATATAACGCAGAGTGTGTGTGTGTGTATAACGCAGAGTGTGTGTGTGTGTATATAACGCAGAGTGTGTGTGTGTGTATATAACGCAGAGTGTGTGTGTGTATATAACGCAGAGTGTGTGTGTGTGTATATAACGCAGAGTGTGTGTGTGTGTATATAACGCAGAGTGTGTTTGTGTGTGTGTGTGTGTATATAACGCAGAGTGTGTGTGTGTGTATATAACGCAGAGTGTGTTTGTGTGTGTGTGTGTGTATATAACGCAGAGTGTGTGTGTGTGTGTGTGTATATAACGCAGAGTGTGTGTGTGTGTGTGTGTGTGTATATAACGCAGAGTGTGTGTGTGTGTGTGTGTGTATATAACGCAGAGTGTGTGTGTGTGTGTGTGTGTATAACGCAGAGTGTGTGTGTGTGTGTGTGTGTGTATATATAACGCAGAGTGTGTGTGTGTGTATATAACGCAGAGTGTGTGTGTGTAGATAACGCAGAGTGTGTGTGTGTATATAACGCAGAGTGTGTGTGTGTATATAACGCAGAGTGTGTGTGTGTATATAACGCAGAGTGTGTGTGTGTGTATATAACGCAGAGTGTGTGTGTGTGTATATAACGCAGAGAGTGTGTGTGTATATAACGCAGAGAGTGTGTGTGTATATAACGCAGAGAGTGTGTGTATATATAACGCAGAGAGTGTGTGTATATAACGCAGAGAGTGTGTGTATATAACGCAGAGAGTGTGTGTGTATATAACGCAGAGAGTGTGTGTGTATATAACGCAGAGTGTGTGTGTATATAACGCAGAGAGTGTGTGTGTATATAACGCAGAGAGTGTGTGTATATATAACGCAGAGAGTGTGTGTATATAACGCAGAGAGTGTGTGTATATAACGCAGAGAGTGTGTGTGTATATAACGCAGAGAGTGTGTGTGTATATAACGCAGAGAGTGTGTGTGTATATAACGCAGAGTGTGTGTGTGTATATAACGCAGAGTGTGTGTGTGTATATAACGCAGAGTGTGTGTGTGTATATAACGCAGAGTGTGTGTGTGTATATAACGCAGAGTGTGTGTGTGTATATAACGCAGAGTGTGTGTGTGTGTGTATATAACGCAGAGTGTGTGTGTGTATATAACGCAGAGTGTGTGTGTGTGTATATAACGCAGAGTGTGTGTGTGTGTGTATATAACGCAGAGTGTGTGTGTGTGTATATAACGCAGAGTGTGTGTGTGTATATAACGCAGAGTGTGTGTGTGTATATAACGCAGAGTGTGTGTGTGTATATAACGCAGAGTGCGTGTGTGTATATAACGCAGAGTGCGTGTGTGTATATAACGCAGAGTGTGTGTGTGTATATAACGCAGAGTGTGTGTGTGTATATACCGCAGAGTGTGTGTGTGTATATACCGCAGAGTGTGTGTGTGTATATACCGCAGAGTGTGTGTGTGTATATACCGCAGAGTGTGTGTGTGTATATACCGCAGAGTGTGTGTGTGTATATAACGCAGAGTGTGTGTGTGTGTGTGTGTGTATATAACGCAGAGTGTGTGTGTGTGTGTGTGTGTGTACATAACGCAGAGAGTGTGTGTGTGTGTATATAACGCAGAGAGTGTGTGTGTGTATATAACGCAGAGAGTGTGTGTGTGTATATAACGCAGAGAGTGTGTGTGTGTATATAACGCAGAGAGTGTGTGTGTGTATATAACGCAGAGAGTGTGTGTGTGTATATAACGCAGAGTGTGTGTGTATATAACGCAGAGTGTGTGTGTATATAACGCAGAGTGTGTGTGTATATAACGCAGAGTGTGTGTGTATATAACGCAGAGTGTGTGTGTATATAACGCAGAGTGTGTGTGTATATAACGCAGAGTGTGTGTGTATATAACGCAGAGTGTGTGTGTATATAACGCAGAGTGTGTGTGTATATAACGCAGAGTGTGTGTGTATATAACGCAGAGTGTGTGTATATAACGCAGAGTGTGTGTATATAACGCAGAGTGTGTGTGTGTGTATATAACGCAGAGTGTGTGTGTGTGTATATAACGCAGAGTGTGTGTGTGTATATAACGCAGAGTGTGTGTGTGTATATAACGCAGAGTGTGTGTGTGTGTATATAACGCAGAGTGTGTGTGTGTGTATATAACGCAGAGTGTGTGTGTGTGTATATAACGCAGAGTGTGTGTGTGTGTGTGTATATAATGCAGAGTGTGTGTGTGTGTGTGTGTGTATATAACGCAGAGTGTGTGTGTGTATATATAACGCAGAGTGTGTGTGTGTATATATAACGCAGAGTGTGTGTGTGTATATATAACGCAGAGTGTGTGTGTATATAACGCAGAGTGTGTGTGTATATAACGCAGAGTGTGTGTGTGTATATAACGCAGAGTGTGTGTGTATATAACGCAGAGAGTGTGTGTGTGTGTATATAACGCAGAGAGTGTGTGTATATAACGCAGAGAGTGTGTGTGTATATAACGCAGAGAGTGTGTGTGTGTGTGTATATAACGCAGAGAGTGTGTGTGTGTGTATATAACGCAGAGAGTGTGTGTGTGTATATATAACGCAGAGAGTGTGTGTGTATATAACGCAGAGAGTGTGTGTGTGTATATAACGCAGAGAGTGTGTGTGTATATAACGCAGAGGTGTGTGTGTATATAAAGCAGAGAGTGTGTGTGTATATAACGCAGAGTGTGTGTGTGTATATAACGCAGAGTGTGTGTATATAACGCAGAGTGTGTGTGTGTGTATATAACGCAGAGTATGTGTGTGTATATAACGCAGAGTGTGTCTGTGTATATAACGCAGAGTATGTGTGTGTATATAACGCAGAGTGTGTCTGTGTATATAACGCAGAGTGTGTGTGTGTATATACCGCAGAGTGTGTGTGTATATAACGCAGAGTGTGTGTGTGTATATAACGCAGAGTGTGTGTGTGTGTGTGTGTATATAACGCAGAGTGTGTGTGTGTGTGTGTGTATATAACGCAGAGTGTGTGTGTGTGTGTGTGTGTGTGTATATAACGCAGAGAGTGTGTGTGTATATAACGCAGAGTGTGTGTGTGTGTATATAACGCAGAGTGTGTGTGTGTATATAACGCACAGTGTGTGTATATAACGCAGAGTGTGTGTGTGTGTATATAACGCAGAGTATGTGTGTGTATATAACGCAGAGTGTGTCTGTGTATATAACGCAGAGTGTGTGTGTGTATATACCGCAGAGTGTGTGTGTATATAACGCAGAGTGTGTGTGTGTATATAACGCAGAGTGTGTGTGTGTGTGTGTGTATATAACGCAGAGTGTGTGTGTGTGTGTGTGTATATAACGCAGAGTGTGTGTGTGTGTATATAACGCAGAGTGTGTGTGTGTATATACCAGAGTGTGTGTGTGTATATAACGCAGAGTGTGTGTGTGTATATAACGCAGAGTGTGTGTGTGTGTGTGTATATAACGCAGAGTGTGTGTGTGTATATAACGCAGAGTGTGTGTGTGTATATAACGCAGAGTGTGTGTGTTATATAACGCAGAGTGTGTGTGTGTATATATAACGCAGAGTGTGTGTGTATATAACGCAGAGTGTGTGTGTATATAACGCAGAGTGTGTGTGTATATATAACGCAGAGTGTGTGTGTATATATAACGCAGAGTGTGTGTGTATATATAACGCAGAGTGTGTGTGTATATATAACGCAGAGTGTGTGTGTGTATATAACGCAGAGTGTGTGTGTGTATATAACGCAGAGTGTGTGTGTATATAACGCAGAGTGTGTGTATATAACGCAGAGTGTGTGTGTGTGTATATAACGCAGAGTGTGTGTGTGTATATAACGCAGAGTGTGTGTGTGTGTATATAACGCAGAGTGTGTGTGTGTGTATATAACGCAGAGTGTGTGTGTGTGTATATAACGCAGAGTGTGTGTGTGTATATAACGCAGAGTGTGTGTGTGTGTATATAACGCAGAGTGTGTGTGTGTATATAACGCAGAGTGTGTGTGTATATAACGCAGAGTGTGTGTGTGTGTATATAACGCAGAGTGTGTGTGTGTATATAACGCAGAGTGTGTGTGTATATAACACAGAGTGTGTGTGTGTATATAACGCAGAGTGTGTGTGTGTATATATAACGCAGAGTGTGTGTGTATATAACGCAGAGTGTGTGTGTATATAACGCAGAGTGTGTGTGTGTATATAACGCAGAGTGTGTGTGTGTATATAACGCAGAGTGTGTGTGTGTATATAACGCAGAGTGTGTGTGTGTATATAACGCAGAGTGTGTGTGTGTATATAACGCAGAGTGTGTGTGTGTATATAACGCAGAGTGTGTGTGTGTATATAACGCAGAGTGTGTGTATATAACGCAGAGTGTGTGTGTGTATATAACGCAGAGTGTGTGTGTGTGTATAACGCAGAGAGTGTGTGTGTGTGTGTGTATATAACGCAGAGAGTGTGTGTGTATATATAACGCAGAGAGTGTGTGTGTGTATATAACGCAGAGTGTGTGTGTATATAACGCAGAGTGTGTGTGTGTGTGTGTATATAACGCAGAGTGTGTGTGTATATAACGCAGAGTGTGTGTGTATATAACGCAGAGTGTGTGTGTGTGTATATAACGCAGAGTGTGTGTGTGTGTATATAACGCAGAGTGTGTGTGTGTATATAACGCAGAGTGTGTGCGTGTGTATATAACGCAGAGTGTGTGCGTGTGTATATAACGCAGAGTGTGTGCGTGTGTATATAACGCAGAGTGTGTGCGTGTGTATATAACGCAGAGTGTGTGCGTGTGTATATAACGCAGAGTGTGTGTGTGTATATAACGCAGAGTGTGTGTGTGTATATAACGCAGAGTGTGTGTGTGTATATAACGCAGAGTGTGTGTGTGTATATAACGCAGAGTGTGTGTGTGTATATAACGCAGAGTGTGTGTGTGTATATAACGCAGAGTGTGTGTGTGTGTGTGTATATAACGCAGAGTGTGTGTGTGTGTGTGTATATAACGCAGAGTGTGTGTGTGTGTATATAACGCAGAGTGTGTGTGTGTGTATATAACGCAGAGTGTGTGTGTGTGTATATAACGCAGAGTGTGTGTGTGTGTGTATATAACGCAGAGTGTGTGTGTGTGTGTATATAACGCAGAGTGTGTGTGTGTGTATATAACGCAGAGTGTGTGTGTGTGTATATAACGCAGAGTGTGTGTGTGTGTGTGTATATATAACGCAGAGTGTGTGTGTGTGTATATAACGCAGAGTGTGTGTGTGTGTGTATATATAACGCAGAGTGTGTGTGTGTATATAACGCAGAGTGTGTGTGTGTATATAACGCAGAGTGTGTGTGTGTATATAACGCAGAGTGTGTGTGTGTATATAACGCAGAGTGTGTGTGTGTATATAACGCAGAGTGTGTGTGTGTATATAACGCAGAGTGTGTGTGTGTGTATAACGCAGAGTGTGTGTGTGTGTATAACGCAGAGTGTGTGTGTGTGTATAACGCAGAGTGTGTGTGTATAACGCAGAGTGTGTGTGTATAACGCAGAGTGTGTGTGTATAACGCAGAGTGTGTGTGTGTATAACGCAGAGTGTGTGTGTGTGTATAACGCAGAGTGTGTGTGTGTATAACGCAGAGTGTGTGTGTGTGTATAACGCAGAGTGTGTGTGTGTGTATAACGCAGAGTGTGTGTGTGTGTATAACGCAGAGTGTGTGTGTGTGTATATAATTCAGAGTGTGTTTGTGTAATGTGTGTAGATGTCATTTGTGTAAAATGGGGGAGGGGCATTTAATCCTCCCTGCTTCTTACCAGGTAGGGGGGATATTATAGTATTCCCTGGTGGTCCGGTGGCTTGTTAAGTACTGTGGGGGCCCGCAGAAAGCGGTTACCTTCCCAGCAGCTCCATTCAGCTCCCTGTGTAAATCTCGCGGCCCTTAGTGCCGCGCGGAGTGTTGCCATGGTAACGCAAGATATACACAGGGAACTGAAGGGAGCTGCTGGGAAGGTAAGTAACAGCTTCCTGCGGGCCCCCACATGGCCTAGGAGGTATTATCGGCAATATCGGCATTTCTATTGGCCGATAACACCGAATATCGGCCGATATCGGTAAAACCGATAATCAGTCGATCCCTAACATTAACAGTTTAATTGACACGCTGGAAAGGAAATTCCACAGGAACGGTGCAGTGAAGTCTTGAAGGCGAGCATCAGAGGTGGGAGTATGAACAGAGTATAGAGGTAGGTCTTCAGTAGAGCGTAGGGGCCTAGGCGGGACATTTGTATTAGGGAGGATGGATCTATAGTATTATCAGGGACATGATCTAAGAATACTGCTTTTTCTCCAATTTCTCAATTTCTCAGCAGACACTGAACACCAAGGAATTAAGAGATAGTAGGGACTCTCCACACATAGCAACCATAGTGCTGGCAACTAAACCAGCATGCCGGCGTCATGTAGGACGTTTGCTCTGCTTGGGGACATGTCCTCTAGCAAGGCAATCGGCAAAAAACAGGAGGAGCACGGGCAGACTGGAGGTGGGTACAACCAACGCATCTCTGATATCGCGGCAGAGTTTCTGTTTCAGCCATCCAGGGACGTGCAATGAGGTTTTGAGATCCCATGATTCATCACAATGTGGTGTCACACTGATTTAAGGTTACAGCGTTATGCCATTCAAATAAGGAAAGAATAGATATGTAACGTTTATAGTCATCATAACAGAATATTCACTAAGTGGCAATGTTTTACATTACAGGGGTTAAAACTAAATGGTCATTAACATTAACTGGTCTGCCTTTACATGGTTTATTTCTGGAGCTCGTTATGCAGATAATTGTCTCAAACCAGTCACTAAGAATTGGAAATGCTTACAGGTTTCTCTTTGTTTTATGTTCTGGTATAGGATATGAATTCTGAAACCTTTATATTAAGTACTTAATTTCATTAGTGCTCAAACAGGCAGTCCAAGCCCCTTAACCACTGCACGTACGTTCATGTGTCTCCAAATCTGTATCTCTGTGTACGTCTGAGTGTGTGCCAGGAACGCCTCGCAAAATAATTTTTAACTCATGATATCTGAGGGCAGTCCTGCCTTCCTCTCCTCACCTCCAATCTGAATCAATGTTTGAACAGTGTAATCTAGATTTGAATGCCATTGATTTGCTGTGCATATCAGCTAACAGGCACAGCCAATCAATTCCATGCGTGGAATTGCCATTTCTAATGCAGGTGTGGAATGTCCTTATTGGTAAAGGACCCCAAAGACCACTAGTTTTGGTTAAACTGCTGAAACAGTTTGACCCAGACCAAAGATATTGTGACATCCTAATGGCATTACAACCCACCAACAGCTTTTAGTGGGTTATAGTGTTTAGATTGCCCCTTAAACATGTTGATAATTTATGGTATATGGAGATACTGGTGATAATGGTAGACAAAAATGAAATTGTAGTAAAAAGCAATGGAATCTCTAATCTCTAATCTCTGCTTCTCTGCAGGGTCGGTCAGACCAGTTTGGTCAAATTTGGTTCCCCTGGATTATGTTTCTCTCACGATATACTCCTAATGCATATATAGTTTGCATGCCGGGATCTACCGTTTTTCTCTTTACATCTCTTATTCATACGACGCATGAATAGTTTGAGTTCATTCTAATTATTCTAGTCTTTGACATTTGTTAACGTAACGTTTCCTTAAACGTATCAGTGCATAAACATCTCAAGTGTTTTTTTTTCTAATTATCCATAAATTTATATATTTATATTTCTGTTTTACTAATTTTTATTGCATCCTCTTTTTTATAGAATTATATTTAAATTTTTCTATAATTCAATCTTTTCTGTACTTATATGTATATTTTTTTATTAAAGGACCACTATAGGCACCCAGACCACTTCACCCTCTAGTTTTAACCCTACAGCTGAAAACATAGCAGTTTCAGAAAAACTGTTATGTTTACACTGAGGGTTAATCCAGCCTCGTGGCCGTTTCACTGACAGCCGCTAGAGGCGCTTCCGTGATTCTCACTGTGAAAATCACAGTGAGCAGAAGCTGGACGTCCATAGGAAAGCATTGAGTAATGCTTTCTTATGGGCGGTTTGAATGCGTGCGCGGCTCTTGCCGCCAAGCGCATTCGGAGCTGACGTCGGCAGAGAGTTCCCCAGCGCTGGAGAAAGAGAAAGATATGAGGTTGAAGGGGTTTTAACCCCTTCAGCCCAGCGGGAGGAGGGCCCTGAGGGTGGGACACACACACACACCTAATGACCCTATATTGGCAGGAAAACAAGTTTGTTTTCCTGGCACTATAGTGGTCCTTTAAGCATCAAATTAGATCTTATTATTCAAGTATTTAAAATCTTTTTTCCTATTATCTCTTTGCCATTTATTTAATTATGTTATACATTGTGTACTACATTTGTTTAATTGCATTCTGTAATGTTATTCTCTGTTTTTAATTGTGTCATTGTATTCAATATATATATATATATTTATTTTTTTAGATTTTCAGTCCATTGTCTCTGATTAAAATACAATTCCATGGACGAATTTTGCCTGAAATTAAGATGGCGCATTTTAGACTTCTGGTATTTCCATTTACAGATGGCAATCCAGTCATTATGCTATGACGCGGTTACGCTATCACGTTTATGATAGTCATCATGCAAAACGTAATGACGAATGAATGTGGAGCGCCGAAAAGTTCAGTATATATACCTGAAGAAGACCGAGAAGATTGAAACGCATTGTGTTTATGGACTTATGTTTAAGTTATTCACAGCTTATGTAGCTTCTGTTTTTTATTTGAAGTAAAATTTCTTTACCTACCTCATTGGATATCTTCTGATTTACACCTTACCTTACCTGAAAATAAGTATATCAAGGAGTGGAGCTGAAAGCCTGATCGCCTAAATAAGCTATATTATTTAACTGCCAACTTAGCCAGAGCCTGCTTGAGGCTCTGGAAAGTGTGAGTGACCCATTATCTATATCATGATCTATGATGTTTATACAGTATTGTGCTAGGTTTGTTTTTATACTGTTTTTTACAGAATGATCAAGAGGTCTCAGATGAATTAGTATTCATTGCTGTGTACTGTTGTACAATTCTTTTTTTTTGTCAATCTTTATTTTATTCGTGCATATAGAGGACAAACACGTTTGCACTGCCACGACAGCTGGTGCAGACAATTATGCAGTCATAGTTTAACATTGGTTGGCATTTAGAAACTTTGCACATTTTTTTTTTTTTTTTAAGTATCAGAGTATGGTACACGTTAAATATTAAACAGTAAGTATAACCAGGCTGAACAACGTCTCGCTCATAAATGTTAAAGAGAACTCATGTGGAGTCAAAGGGTAAGTAGTGTGTGTTAGGGTAGTAAACATGCCTAAGCAAGTCATGTCGGAGGTGAGGATGACATTAGGCAAAGCGGTTACATATTAATTAGTCTGATAATAACGTCCGCATAAGAGAAAACTTGGAACATGCTGATCTGGGATTATTTCTGTAGCTTAGTAGTCACTAGGTGCTAGACTTAAAGTTAAGGCACGGTTTGATTTTTTTATATGATTTAAATATTGTCATACAAGTTAGGTTCGGTTGTAGCGTATAAGTATGTATATTAGCATATTGCTGAAACTGCACTTGCTTATACATCATTAATGAGGAGTAAGCATGTTAGCTGGGGACACAGATCTACACTGTAAGTCCAACCGTAAGGCTGGGCCTAGAAAAACATGCTAGTCTATAGTGACCTATCTATGTACATACTTTGAAAAGTTGGTGCCTTGGGTCGTCAGAGTAACATTATATACGAACAGACATAAAAATTAAATGCTCAGTAAGGCTGGATCCAAACAGTTATGGCCTTACAACAATTTGCCTGCTATATTGTCCACCAAGAGTCCATAGTTGTGGGCGGCATGTGGTGGGGCTGCGGGCTTACAGGCCATCTATCAGCCAATACCCCTGCTGGGAAAGTCTGAGCCATGTGCCGGACGGGTCAGCGAGAGGCCGGTGAGCCGCTGGTGCAAGGAAGGAGCGCTCCAGCCCCAGGCCGGAATGAAGGCCAGCACCTGTTGTCCACGGACTCGTGCTCTCCTAGTCGAGGCCGGGTCCACCCTCTGTCGGGCGCCGTGGGGAGCTCGGATGTTCTGCCATCGCCTGCGACGGTCGGGCTTCTGGCGGTGTGGTCGGTGCCGTGGGGGTGTCCTCCGGGAGGCCTTCAGCCCGAGAAGGATTTTAGGGCGGTCTGCGACTGTCGCCTTGCGTGGTTTGCCCGTTGCGGGTCCATGCCAGCTCCGCACCTTGTCCCTCCTTACTGTGCCCACCGGGTCGGGTGGTTCCCATCTACAGCGCAGTATCAGTCGCTCCCAGAGCCTTTGGAAGAGCTTGTCTAGCCTCTCATCGTACTGCTCTGCCGTGTAGCAACTCTGGCTGCTTGGTTGGGCTGGCGCGCGTTTCTGCCGTTGAGTCGCGGCCGCCATCTTGAGAGGCCCACTGGCCGCGTTGCTCGAGCTGCGGATTTTAGCCGGGGCTTGTGATGTCGCTTGCCCTGGTTTGGTGGATACCGGGATGACCCCCACCGGTCCAAGGGGGGGGGAACAGGGGCCTATGTTGAGGTCGTAGCTTAATATGGTCCCAGGAGAGCGGCCGTCTCCCCCGTGGTCCATTAGACTCAGTGACCGGTAGGCCCTGCTGCTCTGCTCCGGTTTCTGTGGTCGGAGCTGCATGCTTCGCGTACCGTTAGGTGGCGCTTCTGGTGCTGGTTATCCCCCTCAGCTTGGTATGTAATTCTAGTCTCGGTAGGTCGCCGTGAGGGCTCAGATTATGCCCCTTGCCACTGGAGCATGCAGCATGTGCGTCCGGCCATCTTGGCGGTCAGGCCCCGCCCCCCCGTTGTACAATTCTGTACCCCCCACATTGTTTGTTTTTATCTCTAGTAGAGTTTTTCTTTTTTTAATTTTTCTTGCATCCTTTTTATTGCTACTTTTCTTTTTTTTCTTTTACAAAATGTAACATTAGAGATTGTAAAAATAAAAATTCGGATAAATTAAAAAAATGGACTTGCTTTCCTGGCAGTGGAGAGTCGCTTTAATGTTAATGCGTGCAAAAGCACTGTTCAACTTTGTATTTTGCTGTAAGACTTTTCAAGGCCTGTACTTTGATCTGCAAGTTCCCCTCTTGCCTCTATTTGACAGAATTTATATGTCAATTATCCCCATTTTATAAGGGTAAGGCAGCATGTAATATGTAGGCACTAGATACATAAATGCTCATCAAGTTTTATCCAGATCCATACAATTAACAAATCATAAGATAAGGCAGTCAAAAAAATAAAATAAAAAGTGTAACCTCACCTGCCATGTTTGGGAACAAATGTAGTCTTCGTGGAGCATTCAAACAAACTACATTTTAACACATTTAAAAAGAAAATTTAAACTCACCTTTCCAAATGAGCCTTGGCCAAGTACTTTCAAAAGCTCAAATTGTGAAGGATCTGCTTTCTCACATCCTTCCTTTACATGGTGAGTAATAGCAATTTCATTTATATTCCCTTCATCCTTTAAAGAAATAATGGATATTTAACAGTCAAAATTAAAAAAAAAAAGGTGTCAATGCGCTTTAACATAATAGAACATTGTACAGTATACAAAATAAACATGCTATAATCAGCACAATACAAGTTGATTAAAAATATGTAAAAACAAAATAAATATACAATTCATTAATCTCTGCAACAAAATAAAATAATTAACATTTGTGCTGTACCACAAAACAAACGGTCTATGAAAAAGCTGAATTAATTATTAGGAAGTTAATTTGTGATCAGTGGGTTACTGATTGTATGGTCTTTACATAATATGATCGTGAATACACCAGATGTTAGAAAAATCTAAATCCCAAAAGAATACGTGTTAGAAGTACTAGTTGTGCTGTTGTAAATATCTGCATACATAAACCATTAAAGGGAACACTATAGTCACCAGAACAGCTAAATTATTGGTCTGGTAAGCGTAGCCTGTCCCTGCAGGCATTCAAGTAAACACTGCCTTTACATTGATGCCTAGGGACACCTCCAATGACAGTCACTTAGACGGCCACTAGAGGTACTTCCTGGGTCAGTGCTGCACTGATGTTCAGCGTTGGCAAATGATTCGGGTAAACTAGAAAAATGGTCAGAGTTGTGGCAACTGACATTTAATGTGGATAAGTGCAAGATAATGCATCTTGGATCTAAAAATACAAGGACAGAGTATAGGATATTTGATCGAGTCCTAACCTTAACATCCGAGGAAAGGGATTTAGGGGCAATTATTTCCGATGGCTTAAAGACAATGTAATAAAGCATCAGGAAATGCTAGCAGAATGCTTGGTTGCATAGGGCGAGGAATAAGCAATACTGGAGACCATATAGTAAGAAGGATATTGATACTTTGGAGAGAGTTCAGAGAAGGTCTACAAAACCAGTTCATGGATTACAGGATGAAACTTACAAGGAAAGGTTAAAGGATTTTAAAATGTATAGCTTGGAGGAAAGACGAGACAGGGGGGATATGATCGAAACATTTAAATACATAAAGGTAATCAACACCCCAACTCTGCAACCTCACTCTACAACTCCACTGGACATCATGGCACCTCCTAATTTAAACACAGCAGGCGTTCCCAGTTACAACCCTGACACACCAAACTGACCCGATATCTCAAAAAAAGGTTCCAGAACAGCTGAACGCTGTTGGAGAAAGTCTCTCTCTGCACTCGACTTCCTCCACTATAAATTTCTCTCCTCCCATCTTGACTCGTGTCTCTGACTGCCCACTTTCTTAAACTCAACCTGTCCAAAACAGAACTTCCGGTCTTTCCTTCCTCAAGTGTTGCTACTCCCTCTTCTCTGTTAGACTTTCACCCAGTCTCCACTTCAAAAAAATCTTTGATAAACTTCAGGAGAGCATATCATTTAAACTGTTAGCAGGTTTTCATTGCTGCTCCCGCTCCCCCCACCCCACCTACTTATTACCCCTACTTACTCCCTTTGAGTCACTATACCCCACTCCCTCTAGCATGTAAGCTCATTGAGCAGGGCCCTCAACCCCTCTGTTCCTGGGCGTCCATTTGTATGGTTACAATTACATGTCTGTTAGTCCACCCATTGTACAGCGCTAGAGAATTTGTTGGCGCTATATTTATTTAGATGAAATTTATTTAGATGAAAGATTAGATGAAATAACACAGTAAAGGAGGAGACTATATTTAAAAGAAGAAAAACTACCACAACAAGAGGACCGTCTTAAATTAGAGGGGCAAAGGTTTAAAAATAATATTAGGAAGTATTACTTTACTGAGAGGGTAGTGGATGCATGGAATAGCCTTCCAGCTAAAGTGGTTTGAGGTTTGCACAGTAAAGGAGTTTAGGCATGCATGGGATAGGCATGCATGGGATAGGCATAATGCGATCATAGCTATAAGACAAGGCCAGGGACTAATGAGAGTATTTAGAAAATTGGGCCGAATGGTTATCTGCCATCACATTCTATGTTTCTATGTCTCAACGCTCTGCATGGAGATGTAATGATTCGGAAAGCATTGGATTGGCAGAGATAGTCAATTCTGATGATCTCAGGAGGCAGGCCCACACGGTGATGAAACAAAGGCGAGTTTTTATCCTATTTATGGATTGAAAACATACAATGTTCAGAAACCACTCTAATCTCATTGTTATTTTGGAAATCTATATACACACTATAAACACATTTAATGTAATTTGTTCTCCAAAGAGGAGTAATTAATCTATTAAACTATTAATCACCCTGCAATAATATCAGTTTAGATTTTTATTTCACACAGAAATCCTGACTATTTTACCTCTAGTGAACCATCATGACAATTTAAAATGTTGGAATGTCCTAGTTCAGTAATGGCAAACCCATGACACGCTTGCCATCATGGGCATCTAGAGGCCTCTCTGGTGGCATGCATGACACTACCACTCACCTTAGGGTACAATGGCAGGGTGTGCAGTGTCCAAGAAAATAAATAAATTATTCAATGTCGGCCAGGTAGTGGAGTGCACTTCAGTATAGTGCAGATCCATGTTAATTGCGCCCTCAAATTTTCCCCTGTGCTCTGACTTCCACACTGAGCACCAGACCAGAAGGAGAGGTTAAAGAAAGAGTTTGGGTACCATAACAACTTAATGAAAATGAAATGGTTATGGAGGTCCCTGGCACTGGCTTACCTACAGGGGCTAAACTGCTCACGAATGGTTTAACCCCAAGGTTTGTGCTCCAGCGCCAGAGCTCTCTGCCTCACTGTCCATCCACTTTCTGAAATTCTTCCGGACAGATGACTAGAGCAGGGGAGCTACTGACTGTTCTAGAGCAGTCAGCTGATGCTCTAAAACAATCAGTAGCTTCCCATTAATAAAAATGGCTTGAAAAAAGTACTTTAAGGCAAAGCAATCTGGCACTTGGTCACCGACTGAGGTTAAACCATTCAGAAGTTTAACCCTTAAAGTTAAGCCAGCGCCAGGAACCTCCTGGCACCACAAAATAACTGTCATTATTTCATCTGTTTGTTAGAAATTAAAACAAACACCCAGTACACATTTCACACACACAATCTGACTTTGGCTGTCATGTTTCATTGCAGTGTTGAAACTTTGAGATAAACAAGTTTGATTACATTTGTCGTTTGGGCATTTGGGCTCAAAACAAAAACGTACTATCACAGACAAGCTAAAGTCCAGACCTATATGAGACGTAGCATGCTTGAAACACTTACTGAGCCAGGTGGTCATGGTGACACACACACACATGGGATCGGACACTGAGAATTTAGCCTTACTGGGCTCCCTTTTGATGCAGAACATGACCGTTTCTCCTGTGACCAATGCTTGTGTTTCTAGACCGAATATCAAGTCCTCCAAGAGCTCTGAACCTGTCTAAACAAGGACACAGCTTGGGTTTGTTAGTGAGTGGCTGCTTTGTGTGCATGGGCACAAGAGTGCCAGTTTTGTACGTGAGTAGCGAGTCATGTGTGGGCATGTAGATTGCAACTTTGTAGGTATTAACGAGTGGCTGGTTATGCATGCATGTATACCAATTAAATGTGGGTGTTGCATTTTAATCTTGTGCTCCTCCATTCGGCACTGGCATTTCACAAGCACTAAAAGCAGTTGAGTGTGGAGGTTTGAGCCAAAAACCTTTCCGTGGTATTGTGAGAACTTTATAATTAATGAAACTTTTTTGCACATACTGCTTCTAATAGTGGTGAAACCAGTTTTTAACCTAATTACTACGTGTTGCATAACTTTGGCAAACAAAATATCAAACTTAAAAGGGTGTTCACCTAGGTTTCCTTTTATGTTAGATAAGATTTTGATTGAAAATATGTGTGCCAAAAATCTGCAATAGTGTGGGAACTCAGATTGTGCAAATGTATAAAATTTTTCCCCTCAGATGGCATACATTCTATATGAATATTGTATACCCCTCCCCCCCCCCAACACACACAGAATATCTCAAGAACAGAAGTTCCTGTAATGTTACTTCCTCAGAGAGAACAGTATGTTGGTATGTAATTTTAGTTCTTTACTGCTGCCCTTCTTCAGATCTTTTGAAAAAGTTGTATTTTAAATCAGTTTTTTTTAACCCCTCTCCCGACTCCACTACATCTAATTCTCCCCCACAGTCACCTCCAAATGCCCCTAGTCCCCCCATATAAAATCTTTTTTTCAACTTTATTTTGTGCCCGGACCTAGATCCGGGGCGCCGCCATCTTTGTGTGGGCAGATGAAGTCCCTGGGATACATCATCTGCCCACACTAGATAGAACTATGAAATTCCCATGCATGCCCAGTTAAACACTTGGGCATTCGCTATTGTACGAAATTCAGAAGTGAATTTCATTTATTCATTAATTCGTCAGAAAGACGAATGAATGAATAGAAATTTCAGGTGAACAAACAAACACCGAATATCGGTGTTAGTTTGTTTAGTTTATTACAAGGAGGGAGCTACCGGCTTGTAATATGTAAAAATAGAAGCGGCAGGGAGCATTGCTCCCCGCCACTTCCTAAGCCCCCACATGTCCTCCCTCACTCTATGGGGGTAACTTGCAAAGCTCAAATTTACCTATCAGGGCACGCTTATTGGTTGGCTCTCTCTGAGTCAAATTGCAGGGCGAGTGAAGGCTTTATAAGTCTTTCCCTGCCCTCCGTAGCTCAGTCTGCGCAGTGCCCTCCCTGAGTGAAAATGCTTTTGGCTTTTTTTGTTGGGTGCTTGTGATGTGGGATTATTAAAAATCCTTATTGTACTTGTATTGAATTATTGTACTAACTCCATTTTAACTTTATACTGTGACAATCCTCCATTTTGTCCTCTTAACCTGACTTCTTCAATCCTCCATTTTGTCCTCATGACTTAACTTGTTCATTTTAAAACTACATTACGTGACTGAACGTGACTGAACTTCTCAACCCAATTAGTACAGTAGACAAAGACTGTGTTTTCCTGCAAGGACAAGTACCAGGAGGTGCTGGCTACTCCTTAAGACTTGCTGGCTACTCCTTAGAACTTGTAAGATAGTATAGTTTGAAGGCCACAGAACACAGTAGTAATGAAATGTTCTATTCATAAGAGACCTTGCACCTGGACATGAAGCCTGATATCATTGACCGTGTAAAATGACGCTTAGGACCCCCTTATCCCCACCCGTGTCCAGAATAATCCCACCTCTGGTGGGTGGACACGGGACTAACCTCTTAATTTTTTGAACCAATAGGTAAGACACTAACACCGACACTTAACAATTAATCCAATTGATGATGTTTATTTGCTGATATTCTAATAATCAATGATGACGCAAAATGCCTCTTAAAAGGGCCTGCGCGCCCGCTTTTTCTTCACTTGCCAATAAACTTTATCGAAGTTATTTTAACCTGAACCTTGTGTGTCAGACTTAATTACTTCAGCGTATATACGCAATTTAATTTTATTGATTTGGACAGGAACAGATAGACATTTGAACATTTTGGTTTACTTTCAAAAAGTACCATAACACTTGTGTTTTATTTTAAAAGTTCAACAGGCTTTTTGAATTTTAATTTGGCCCTTTGTGGGGCTGAACAAAAGACTGTTTTAGAAAAAAGAAGACATCAAATGGTAAATTTATTTACAGGTATTTCGTTTTATTGTCCCCCCCCCCCCCCCCTCACTATTTTTAGGGTGAGAGGGGTAGGTAGGGCTTTTTTTTTGGGGGGGGGGGGGGGTGGGTGGGCGGTGACTAGGGGCTTGGCCCTGCCCGCTGACATTTTTGGCAATTTAGTTAATTGGGGTAAGTGTTGGGAGATTGGGGAGCTTAGTGTTTGTTTTGGGTTAAAAGAAAGACAAAACAAAACAAAACATTATTTTAGTAAAAGTTCTTGTGTAAAAGTTCAAAATGCTTAGGAAGTGACATGCCGAGGAGGTTAACAGAATTCTGACAGCGAATTCAGAGGTGATAGAGTGCCTCAAAGTTTTGTGAAAGTTAATGTGGGGATTAATTTTTCCCCGATTCCCTTATTGTTGCTTGTGACAAAGATGACTGGGTATTTTTGAATAATTGTACGCCAAATATTCCCCCTTTCACATCAAATAGTATGGACTTGTGCAGATTTACACAATTAGAAAAAGAGAGCGTACTCTGTTTGCTTTGGATTATATGATATTTTGTTATTTACTTCATTTTAATTTTCTCAAAAACCTCATGCAAAATAGGCTAACCGATATATCATAATTTTGTTGCTTTCAAAGTACTATCTGTGAATACCTCAATTATTCCTTCTTGCTTCATGACAATAAAAGACTTTAAAAGTAAAAACAGATGTGGCCTTTGAGAGGTAATTTGCAATCAAGAGCTGCTAAAATGCTCTTAAATGATTCATAGGCAAAGCAACAACTTAAAAAAAAAAAATATGAAATTGGTTTCTCAAACTTTCCCTTTTAATATTCCATGTACCCTAAGATATGTACTTTAAAGCAGTACGGTCACCCAGACCCCTGAAACATTTGTATTTAAAGGGACACTGTATTTACCAGAACAACTATAGTTTATAGTATTTTTTTTTCTCGTGAGTAGAATCATTACACCTTCAGGCTTTTTTCTGTAAACATTGTCTTTTCAGAGAAAATGCAGTGTTTATATTGCCCCATAGGGACATCTCCACTGGCAACTCCTCAGATGGCTACTTGATGTGCTTTTTGGGGCTGTGCTGCACAGTGACATTCAGTATCTCCTCCCTCTGCATGGAGACACTGAACTTTCCCTACAGAAATGCATTGATTCAATGCATCTCTATGAGGAGATGCTGATTGGCCATATGGCTGTGTTTGGCCTGTGCTGGCTCTGCCTCAAATTTTTCTCCTTGACAGTCTCAGCCAATACATGCTTTCCAATGGGAAAGCATTGTGATTGGCTTTAATCAACGCTGCAGATGATGTCAGCCAAGTATGCTGATCAGGGGTCGAGCCAGCAGCAGCAGACGGGAATAAAAGTAAGATTTTATATATTTAAGGGATAAGGGTGGGGGTGTTTTTATCCGCTTAAGGACACGATAGAAATATTCCGTAATGATTCCCTTTTATTTCTGAAACGGTGACCTTAAGGGGTTGACACTATAGGGTCAGGAATACATGTTTGTATCCTATGAAATACTCATTCTGACTGTTGGAATTTACCTGATATTCCAACCCAATCAAGAGATATACGGAGACAAAATGGGGACTACATCTATACATTTCCAAAGCCTGACACACCGCCATACAGAAGTGTCAATCACACAAGCTGTCGCCAGTAATAGCTGCAGGGAATTGGCTTCATCTATAGAGGTTCCACCGGTTTCGCAAGATCCTCCAAAGAACTCCATGCTGTACTCTCACGCATGCACAAGAGTTCAGCATTGATGTCAGCACCTAGTGCTGAAGTGACAGAAGCTAAAGCAGACCCACCAGGAGAAGATAAAAGAACCGACCCACCCCATCTCGAAGAACACCTCTTTTATGCACATCTTTTCCTCCACAGCATGTTTTCATACTGCAGAACATGTGTGTCCCCTGTGAGAAGCCAGTACTGTATGTAGACCAATATGTAAAAAAAAAAACCATAAAAAAAACCACACATGACTGAAGCCTTCCTACCAATAGTAAAAAAATATTATATATAACTTCCACTTAATAGGGAAAACAATTGGTAAAACATGTGTTTGAGGGTGTCTCAGTACACAAAAGCACATACCCAGATTATGTCAGGATGGAACGTGTAAGAACAGATATAAAAAAAATTAGCAGACTCCCCGGAGCCTAGAAACAGAAGGGAAAAAGCAACGAAAAACAATACTGCACACATAAGCAGGCAAGATTGTAAATTGTGAGAAAAAAAAAAAAAGAAAGAAAAGAAAGAAAGAAAGGAATTTCAGAAATAAATTTATGTTGGGCAATAGACTAGTTTGTATTCCTTCTTAACGTGGGTTTACTCTTTTGACAACCAGAAGCCAAACCTGTGCTTTAAATGGGCACTAAGCAGCACAACCACTGCTGCCTGCTCACTTCCGGTATTACCAATAAAACTTTTTTGGACAATTTGACACTTGCCTGTATCACTTCAGAGATAGTGGTCACTACTGGATGCTACTAGTTCTACATTGGTGACAATTTGGTACATGTTTGCACACAATTCATCAAATGAGAGTCAGCTGACTCTCAGCCAGTGGAAGCTGTACAAATATGGACAAATATATATCTAATGTAGAAAGGGAACTTTAGCTTTAACTATATCTTTGAAGAAGATGAAAATGGGAGTGGGGAGACTGGAGGCGACAGAAGGACCCAGGTAAGCATGAAACTTTTCAAGAACAGTTTGACTTAACAGCGGGAGCTTGCCAGGTGCAGTGTGCCCTTTTACATACGCCACTAAATTCCATTCAACTCTCATCTTGTCATCTCATGAAATTCAAAAAGCTTTTAGAGAAAAATTAAAATGCATGATTTTTGTTGTTTGAGCATTACATGAATATTACAAACTAAAGGCCTTAGATTTTTTTTATTCATATACATTTCAATTCCCACCTTTTCCTTTAAAGGAGATTCATCGTGAGCAAAGAGGAATTTGTTTCCCCGTTTGGTGCCCGTCTAAGCTTCTGATTATTTTGGTCTCCAGCAGATTTTAATAGATTCCACAACAGTTTTGTCATTGAATGAACTGCCTTAAATGACTGTGCTTTCCCTTTATTGACGCCACCCACACAGCTATAGCTTTCTGATTTAACGTAATCCGCAAACCCTGCAGAGTAACACACTATCATTCCTAAACTAGAATAAGGCAAACACAGATTAAAGAATGCAGCTTTTTAAAAAAAAAAAAAAAAAAATTTTAACAGCCAGCAAGCAAATACTTCAAAGTTGGGATACATAACTTGTCTGAAACTTTTAAGAGCTCTTTCCACTACAGTCTTTTAATTAGCAAAGCAAACTTTTCAGTGTTAACATCAAACACAGAACAAAAGCAGCAAGCTGAAAGGGTACATCAAATCCACAGTAAATGTAAAAGAATAAAATAAAAAGTATATTCCTCAAAAAACAAGATTTGCCCCTTATAATAACCACTTATTCTATACTCTCCCACCATAAACTTAGCATGTTCTCTGATTTATCAGCTGCCAATTCAGTTGGATTAACAATTATTCAGTCCAACTGTTATTTTATCAAGCCTGGAAGAATTAAAGAGTAAATGACCATGGTTAGGAACCTACATCACTGATGTTTGAACAGGTTTCACAACAATGCTCCAAACTACTCAAATATATATGATTTTCATTCTAGAATGCATTGCAGGCAAACTAAAATAATTCTTAAAGTGGCCCTGACTAACTTTCATGAAATGTAATAAACTTAAAAAAAATAGAAACGCAATGACAATTGTTCTTTTGAAGGGACGCTGTAGGCACTATGTCCATTTTGAAGCAGTTTACCAATGAATGAGGGTCCCTGGCTTCCTATAGCTCCACCCCTTCTGGAGGTGTGCCTAGGGCAGAGATTACACACTTCCTTCTAGTCATATTGATTCATACCAGAATGGGCACTGTGATAGGCTGAAAAGGGATCGGCAGAAACTCTTAGCCAATCACTGCCCCAAATGCTGCTCAGCCTAATGTTTCCTCATTAACCTAAGCAGGACAGAGAACATGGGTTGCTGTAGCTCACGTTTATTACAAAATCTTTAGCAACGGTTTAACACTGAATGAAAGGATGGCGTCAGGTGAATAAGATGAAGCAGTTACAGTACTTACAGTGTTCCTTCAAGAAGTAACAGTGCAGTACTAACAGTGTATGATGGATACATGTGGTGATGGAAAGACTGTCACTAAAACAAATAGGGGAACTTAAGTAAGTGTCTTGAGTGACATTTTTAATCTTAAAGGGACACTCCACTGCCCAAATTCGAAATAAATAAAATGCACTGTTTAGTAGATATACCCTAAAAGAGAACTTGCATGAATTTATTGATGCATTTTTTCAGTAATATCTAAAAAAAAACCAAAAAAAAAACAGCGTGGTAAACCTGCAGCTCTCTTGTCTGCTAACTTTGCAAGCTATCCCCTTTTATCCCCGCCCTGACTTTCTGTGGCTATACAATCACAGACTTCTTTATAAGTCAGGTGCTCTGGGCAATTGCGGTTTATTTAGTTCAGTGCAAATAAGCTAACCAGACCAGGAAGTAACAGGATCTGTTGTCTGCTTGAAAGCTAAGGGGTGTAACCAGGTTAATTTATAAAAGTGTCAATTTCTATTAAAATCTGCACTTTTTCCAAAATGAAACAAAAGAGGACACACTCTTCACACAAAGCTTTTCAGCAAGTCAAAGTGCTTTAGGGATCTGGAGTATAAAGTATACTCTAAGACTGGTTTTCAACAGACATTTCCCCTTTCAATGGCGCTTGCCACACTAATCATTAGACAAGTGCTTTCCCATAACAGAAAATGAAGTTGATCTGTCTATTCCTAGAGTGTCAAATAAAATCTGAATAAGGGTAGTTCATTAAATAGCTGGGTGTTGCTGTGGCAACAAGGCTGCAATCCTCTAAGGCTCATTAGTTCATATGCCATGACACAGGAGAAACCAGTGCTTACACAGAAGAAATTTAGATTTGGACATCTTCCCGTGGGCCCCGTTAATGCTTTATTCAAAAACACATTTTAGGTTTTTCATTTTTTACAGGCATCTTTGTATTTTGGATATTATTATAGTTAAATGAGGGTAATCCCCACTTACAAAAAGATTGCAACAGAGGCTACAAATAATGTTTTATACACTGATAAGCCAAAACATTAAGCCACTGGCAGGTAAAGTGAATAACATGGATTACATAGTTACAATGGCAACTGTCAAGGGGTGGGATATATTAGGCAGCAAGTGAACAGTCAGTTCTTGAATTTCATGTGTTGGAAACTGGGAAAAAATGGGCAAGCCAAAAAATCTGATTTACATTGACAATGGCCAAATAGTGATAGCTAGATGACTGGATCTCTAAAACAGCAGGTCTCGTGGTTTGTTCCTAGTATGCAGTGGTTAGTACCTACCAAAAGTAGTGCAAGGAAGGACAGACTTTCTATGTGTGTCCCCAGTTGAACCAGCTTCAGGGTCATGGGTACACTGATGCTCACCTGGTCCGATCACACAGAAGCGCTATTGTAGCTCAAATCACTTAAAACCTTAATGCTGGCTATGATAGAAAGGTGTTAGAACACAAAGCAGTTTGTTGCATATGGGGATGAGTAGCTGCAGACCTGTAGTGTCCATAAAAACCCTGGTCTACCCCTAAAGTGATTACAATGGGGATGTGAGAACAGAACTAGACCATAGATCAATGGAAGAATGCTGCCTGGTATGTTAAAAAAAGTTTTCTTTTAGGTCAGATGGACAGCCGGGTGTGTGTGCGCATCATATACCTGGGGAATAGATAGCAGCAGGATGCAAGAAAGCAGGTCAGTGGAAGCAGTGTTATGTTCTGGGCATCGTTCTACTGGAAAACCTTGTGTCATGGCACTCATGTGGATGTTCCTTTGACACGTACCATCTATCTAGAGATTGTTGCAGACCTACAAACTCCTTCTTGGCAATGGTGTTTTCTTAAAAGGCAGTGGCCTCTTTCAGCCAAATATTGCACCTTTTTATACCGCAAAAGTTGTCCAGGAATGGTTTGAGGAACATGACAAAGAGTTCAAGGCAGTGGCGGCTCTCTAATTAGGCAATTTAGGCGGCTGCCCAAGACCTAGTGGCCACCTAAATCGCCTTCGGGCAGACTGACCAGTTGGGTCCTCTGTCCATGACCAAAGGCCCGACATTGGGAGGGGCCGGCGGCTTGCCCTCTATGCCGCCGGGTGCAAGGCCCCTCCATACAGTCTGCCCAGGGAGAGCCCATTGCTGCCAATCAGCAGCTCAGCCGGGTGCAGACTGAAGTGTCTCGTGAGAGCTGGCCAACCAGAGTGTTGCCACGGCAACGCTCTGACTGGCCAGATCTCGCGAGACTTACCATGTGGTCTGCAGCTCAGCACCCGGCAGAGCTTCAGATCTGATAGGGAGCCCACAGAACCACCGAGGAATTCATTGAAGAAAATAAAAAAAAAAGTATCTAAAGAAACAGCCCCTCCACAACACCACCATGTCACCTCCCCCCTGCTCCTCCACCACACCACCATGTCACCTCCCCCTCCACCACACCACCATGTCACCTCCCCCCTCCTCCTCCACCACACCACCATGTCACCTCCCCCCTCCTCCTCCACCACACCACCATGTCACCTCCCCCCTCCTCCTCCACCACACCACCATGTCACCTCCCCCCTCCTCCTCCACCACACCACCATGTCACCTCCCCCCTCCTCCTCCACCACACCATGTCACCTCCCCCCTCCTCCTCCACCACACCATATCACCTCCCCCCTCCGGCACACTCCAACCATACCAAACTCCCCTCCCCTTGCTCTGCCACATGCCAGTAGAATACATTAATAGGTAGCAGCAATCTACAACAGTAATGCTATAAACACACATCCGGTAGGTATGCACCAAAATGAGAATTCTGGGCCAAAACCGAAAATGCAGGATGCCCTTGGCCGAAAATGACTTTTCTCCAAATGATTTTGCAGGACTAGATGTGATAGGGACACTGCACCCAGACCAATTCAATGAGCTGAAGTGGTCTGGGTGAACAGTGTGCCCTTCACTATTCCAGAAATAATACAGGGGGCAGAGCTACACCTATATGAAGTTGTCACATTTATTTGAATGTATAATAGAAGTGTTCCACAAAAGGTTTTAAACAGATTTGACCACTCCTAGTGCATAAAACTTGTAATTAACCATATTGACAGCTGATCTGTATGAATGTCCATAGCTCCCAGAGGCATTACTTTAACAGCAGCAGCAGCGTGCAGTGTGTGTATGCTACCTGGCGACTGAGGAAGCCATCATACACTCTCCCATGCAGGTCCTGGGGTACCAGCAGCAGGCACAGTAGCAACATTGCGTTTTGCATTGGTCGCCCTGTAAAGCAGGATGGAATGTGCACAACACAGCTGTGGGAGGGGAAAAGGGGCGAAGTAACGCAAGTCCTGCTACAGGATTGGTGGCTGAAAAAAAGCATGGGCACAGAGATCACCATACAGACTGCTGACAATCAGAAGTAAGCTTTACTAGTCAGGCTAGCTGCAGGCAGACTGAGCTGCCTGACTAGGTTTGCTCAGCATAGCTTTGCCGGTGAAGGTTTGGGGTGCCGTACGGTTTCCTCGCATAGTGTGTGAAATCCCAGTCAGCTCCGGTCGGTCACAAGCTCTGTAGTGCAGGAAAGCACGGAAGCCGTTCGAGTGTGTGTGTGTGAGATTTTCGGCCGAATATTTCAGTGCATCCCCAAGGTATAGCACATCCATACCCATTTTAGAACACTATTAACTTGCAGCTGTGGTTAGTGAACAGAAATCCAGCATAGCTACATCCCCTGGATGTTGGGCATAATAAACAGGACGCACTTGGATACCAGAGAATATCCAAATGTTCCTTTCCTGGTTAAACACCTTGTTATCCTCCTCAGACTAGGTGCCCAGCACTGAATTATATTAAAATAATATGTGGGAGTGTGGTATAAGAAAACATCTAATCTAGTATAGGAGGAGGGGGGAGCCAAGCTCTCACTCCAGCCTGCAGTGTCCTGCCAGAGAGATCAGCCGCAGCTCCCAGCCGGTCCAGTAACACTTTGACACCTCCAGGCATCAGTTCAGCATGGATTGTCAGCACAGGTATCGTGATTGATGGTATTTAAGCAGATAATCTGTAGAGCTCGTGCTCCATGCCACCACTCGCCATTGCGGTCAAGCCCCGTACCCAAAAACGTGTAATTTTTAAAGATCTTTATTCTGAAAAGGTTCTCAACTCACTTTATGGTTTCTCTACCATAAAATAATGCTCATATAACTTCTGAAAACATACCATATATCACATACCACATTCTGGAATATTATCCTACCAATCTCTCCAAACCCTGAATTACTGTGTTATATTCAAAAACATTTAACCTACTGATGCCTCAATTAATGTAATTTTATTGGTATCTATTTTTATTTTTGAAATGTACCAGTAGCTGCTGCGTTTCCCACCCTAGGCTTATACTCTAGTATATACGGGAATTACATCCAATATAGCAATCCACAAAGCGCAGCTTAGTTATAGGGTCACAGAAACAAAGAAGCAAAAATTCACAAACTGAATATAATGCTGACTGGAGATAAAGACGTAGGCGCCAAAGCATCCAGTGGTATAGAACAATGTAACCAGAGGGAGACCACTAAATATCTGAAGTAACAGAAAGTATAAACACAAAAATAAACTGACTCCAAATCATAATAAATACCGAGCTAGCCTTATAAGGCTACTCCCATCCCTAAGTAAATGAGGAGATAAAGTTACTAAACACCTAAGTCTGCAATATACATATAGAAAATAATCCAGGCACTCCAACGAATCCCAAACAAGGCAGTTTTATTGGACCCAAGAACCAGAAAGCAACGTTTCGACCCCTTAGGGCCTCTGTCAATTTGGATTATTTACTATATTTAAAACTTCATATTTGGCCCATCTGGTACTGGGACTTATCCAGAACAGCACCCGGGATTCCATGACGAAGGGTTGAGTGCACTTCCACTATCTACATGTTGAAATATACATTTAGGCTTAATTAGTCCTGGCCTTTTAATGCATAGGGTGTTAGTAGATCTCCCCTTAATTCCTGAGCACCGGTAAAAAAGCTAAAGGGAAAAAAGTTATTGTCTAGAGGACCAGCAGCGCTAATAATCAAAAGTAGGACAGATAAAGTAAAGTAAAGAAAGCCTCTCTCCCTGTTAAACTTACAAAATGGGCGTAGAAGAAAAAAGTTAAATCATAACAAAAACGTGTATCACACAGTGCAGTGAAGTGCCCAAGTGTGTGCAAGTTAAAATGAACCCATAGGAAAGAGCCTGACGCGTGTTTAAGTACAGTATATATGCACCTTCGTCAGAGGCAAAAGAGCTACTGAACGTAGACTCATATCAGAGTACTGCACACAAAGGTAATTAGCAACAGCCAATCGGTTCCCTGGACATCTTGAGGGTGTGTGTGAGGGGGCGTGACCATCAAATGACTGATGTCATAACTGAAGTATACCTTATTACCGTATTTTTCGCTCCATAAGACGCACTTTTTTTCCCCTCAAAAGTGAGGGGAAATGTCTGTGCGTCTTATGGAGCGAATATGAAGCTTTACTTACCTGTCTTGCAGCGTTGGCCGGCAGCACAGGGCGCACCGCGGTAGTGGAACTTGAATTTCATGTTCCGGTTTCCGGCGGGACTGAAAGGAAGTGTGCACAAGCTGAGTGCGCACTTCCTTTCAGTCCCCCCGGAAACCGGAACATGAAATTCAAGTTCCACTACCGCGGTGCGCCCTGTGCTGCCGGCCAACGCTACAAGACAGGTAAGTAATTATGGGATAAGGGGAGGGGGACAGTATGGGAGAGAAGAATATGGGGAGGGGGAAGAAGTCTATGGGGGGGGGATGAAGTCTATGGGGGGGGGATGAAGTCTATGGGGGGGGGATGAAGTCTATGGGGGGGGATGAAGTCTATGGGGGGGGGATGAAGTCTATGGGGGGGGGATGAAGTCTATGGGGGGGGGGTGAAGTCTATGGGGGGGGGATGAAGTCTATGGGGGGGGGATGAAGTCTATGGGGGGGGATGAAGTCTATGGGGGGGATGAAGTCTATGGGGGGGGGGATGAAGTCTATGGGGGGGGGATGAAGTCTATGGGGGGGGGATGAAGTTTATGGGGAGGGGGGGATGAAGTCGAGGGGGGGATGAAGTCGAGGGGGGGATGAAGTCGAGGGGGGGATGAAGTCGAGGGGGGGATGAAGTCGAGGGGGGGGGATGAAGTCGAGGGGGGGGATGAAGTCTATGGGGAGGGGGGATGAAGTCGAGGGGGGGGATGAAGTCTATGGGGAGGGGGGGATGAAGTCTATGGGGAGGGGGGGATGAAGTCTATGGGGAGGGGGGGATGAAGTCTATGGGGAGGGGGGGATGAAGTCTATGGGGAGGGGGGGATGAAGTCTATGGGGAGGGGGGGATGAAGTCTATGGGGAGGGGGGGATGAAGTCTATGGGGAGGGGGGGATGAAGTCTATGGGGAGGGGGGGGATGAAGTCTATGGGGAGGGGGGGGTGAAGTCTATGGGGAGGGGGGGGTGAAGTCTATGGGGAGGGGGGAGATGAAGTCTATGGGGAGGGGGGGAGATGAAGTCTATGGGGAGGGGGGGAGATGAAGTCTATGGGGAGGGGGGGAGATGAAGTCTATGGGGAGGGGGGGAGATGAAGTCTATGGGGAGGGGGGGAGATGAAGTCTATGGGGAGGGGGGGAGATGAAGTCTATGGGGAGGGGGGGAGATGAAGTCTATGGGGAGGGGGGGAGATGAAGTCTATGGGGAGGGGGGGGAGATGAAGTCTATGGGGAGGGGGGGAGATGAAGTCTATGGGGAGGGGGGGAGATGAAGTCTATGGGGAGGGGGGGAGATGAAGTCTATGGGGAGGGGGGAGATGAAGTCTATGGGGAGGGGGGAGATGAAGTCTATGGGGAGGGGGGGAGATGAAGTCTATGGGGAGGGGGGGAGATGAAGTCTATGGGGAGGGGGGGAGATGAAGTCTATGGGGAGGGGGGGAGATGAAGTCTATGGGGAGGGGGGGAGATGAAGTCTATGGGGAAGGGGGGGAGATGAAGTCTATGGGGAGGGGGGGATGAAATCTATGGGGAGGGGGGGTGAAGTCTATGGGGAGGGGGGATGAAATCTATGGGGAGGGGGGGTGAAGTCTATGGGGAGGGGGGGGGATGAAGTCTATGGGGAGGGGGTGGATGAAGTCTATGGGGAGGGGGTGGGTGAAGACTATGGGAGAGAGGAGAAGACTATGGGAGGGGGACACACTATGGGACAGGGGAGAAAAAAAATATTCTGTACAAACTGTCCCATAGTAAGAAACACTATGGGACAGTTTGTTCAGAATATTTTTTTTCTGGGTTTCTTCCTCTAAAAACTAGGTGCGTCTTATGGTGAGGTGCGTCTTATGGAGCGAAAAATACGGTATATATAATAGATGCCCATCACAGGGCTATCAAATAAAAAAAATTAACTTTTTTAGTTCATTTTTATATTATTGTTATTTATTCAATGTTATTCTTATTTATGGATTTTAACGTATTCATCCTCGTATAGCCCGTCATTAAGCGCTACAGAAGGTGCATGAAGGTTTTAATGACTGTCTTTGGTCAGGTTAATCTTTAGATTGAGACTAACCACCACAAACAGTTCATCTCACTGAAGTGGTTTAGGTGCAGTGTCCCCGTCCCGCCCACTCGTGCAGTGCAAATCATTGCATGTTAGATAGTCTCTAACAATGATATATGCAGCTCCCGTCAACTTTAACTTCAAACTATTCCTCAAGCAGACCTAGGATAATGTCAATATAAATAAACAGTTACCAGTTTCCACATCTGCCAAACATCATTGAACCATTCCGGCGATGCAGCAAATTATCTAGCCTACCAATACATGGAGCCATGGGTGCACTTAAGGTCCTAATAAACCTTACAGTATATGGTATGCTAAATCTAGATATCGACCCCCTATGAACAATGGGCAAAAAAAAAAAATGTACCAAAAGAACTAAGGAGATAATAGTCAATGGTCACCATAGTAAAACTAGACTTAAAATGCCCAAATATGGGGGCCAACCCACCAAGCTGTGATAACCCTTCAGTGGCCCCAGAGAAACTTTCTCTGTGCCACTGAAACGCAGTCCAGACGAGTAACCCCCATGGTAGAGTTTTAGGTGCTTGGAAATGGGGGTATCAACATGTCGCGATGGATTAGCAGAGTTTACATGCTGCAAAATCCTTAGTTTAAATGCATGGAGTGTCTTACCCACATCTTGCTTTTGACAGCTGCACTTGATAAGGTAAATCAATCCCCTCATTTAGCAGTTGAGAAAGGAGTGGGTTATGAAGCTCTCTGTCTGCTTGGAGTTGGAAAAGTTAGCAGAGTGTCTCTGTATGTACCTACATGCCTTACACCTCCCGCACTGGTAGGTGCCCCTAGCGGGGGATCTAAGTCAAGTAGGGTCCATTGAGGGAGTCTTAAGGTGACTCAGGACATTAATGTCCCTAAGATTACTCCCCCGTCTCGCTGTCATGGAGACGTGTGCAGGGATGACCTGATTGACATGTTGATCATGATGGAGTAAGGGCCAAAACCGTTCAAGTATGACTTTGACTGCATACCATTCTGCATCAAAGTTCCCTATACATATGATCGGTTCTCTAGCTGGTATGGTAGGCAGAGGTTCCTTTAGAAAGTCCAACCTATCCGATAGGTACGCCATTTCAAGGCATCTGTTCGGATAGCCTTTGCTCTTGAACTGGGATTGCAGAACCTTAGCCTTAGTCTTGAAGTCTTCCGTAGATGAACAATTGCATCTTAAATGGAGCTATTAACCTACCGGTATTCCTTTCTTCAGGGCCGGAGGGTGGTAACTACTCCTATTCAAGAAGCTATTGGTGGCGGTATGTTTACAGAAGAGGGTGCTGTTAACCTATTTTCCTTATTCACATAAATGGTGATATCAAGGAAGTTAAAGGGACACTATAGTCACCTGAACAACTACAGCTTAAGTTATAGTTCCCTGCAGGCAATCTAATGTAAACACTGTATTTTCAGAGAAAATACAGTGTTTACATCGATTGATAGGAATACCTCACTCAGACGACCACCAGAGGGGACTTCCTTTCATGCATGGCCCTAAAAAGGCCATGTACACGTCAGACGTATTAAAACACGTCTGACGTGTGCAGGAGAGAGAAGGCACTGAGTGCGCGCCTTCTCTCTCCTGCCCGTCAGGAGAGGACAGGGGCGGGCATAGACCGTGAGCTGAGCTGTCAGTCAGCTCAGCCCGCGGCCACGCACACCGCGCGCATATGCGCGGTAGTGCGCTCAGGACTTCATAGGGCGGCATGAATGCCGCCCTATGAAGTATGTGCGCAAGTGCGGCGAAGCCAGGCATGCGCACAAGGGAGCAATGACTCTTCCAAATGGAAGCATCTAATTGCTCCCTGTTCGTGCCTGCCTATTTAGTCATTTTGACAAAATAGGGGGCACGGCTTCACGAGACTCCCGCCGCTGGAACCAGGTGAGTAAAACAGGTTGGCTGGAGAGTCCATTTAAGTGCCTGTCCTATCTCAGATGTGAGTTTCAGATTTATGTTTTTATGGTTCAGGATATTGACAAATTCAAGGAAGGCCATCTCAGTACCAGTCCAAATGATAAGCACATCATCGTTCGTTATACGGGTCCACTTGTGCAACCCATATTTATTCACAGAGAATCCAAAGTTCCAACATTTTGGGCACTGAATTAAATGTGGACTTCTTTATCCCCAACAATACGTCAAAGAAACAGCAGAGGTGCTGTTGCCAGGCATCATATTTTGTAATCAATATAAAAGGTAAAGGATTTGATTTAAGAAGAATAAAAACCAAAATGTAAAACACAAACATGCTGTATACCCAGTGTACTTTAAAACACAGAACAGCCGGGACAAGTATGAAATTGATGCAAAATAAATAAAAATGTTTAGAATAAAATAATTTTACATATTTTGTATCAATTTCTTTCTTGTTCTGGCTTTTTTTGTCTTAATACATTCATACATATTCCGATTTAATCAAAACTGAAACAGATAATACCGTATTTAAAAAAAAAAAAAAAAAAAAAAACTTTATGTCCATGACTACCTAAAGCAGAGATTCTGAACTTTGCAACCTCTGAGGTTTGTGAACTTAATTTCCCTTTAAGCTCATTATATGAATATCTCACTTTGCTTTATCTGAATGAAAACTGGCAAAAGCACAGCAATCACACGGTTCAGTAATTTTAAGTCAGAAGTAACTATACAGATTTATCAAAAGAAGAATATTACGTTCTTCATTCCAACGGGAGCCACATGGCTTATTTTAAAATACACTGTGCAGCTGTTGAAGACATTTCATATGATACACAGTGCCAAATGTCACTTCTCTAAACTCATCATAATATAGTCACTGGAGCAAAACGCCACAAAGCTTGATCTGATTCAATAAGCCAGTCAAATGGAACCATGGGGGCCTTTAATTAACAATTGACGGCATGCTCTAAAATCTCAACGTGTAAGGCACGTTAAACAGTGGTGGGCAGACGGGAACAAGGCCGGGGGCTTTGGATCTAAAGAGCAAGTAAGTCTTGTGACTGAATGACAGACTACTTCCTTTTGCTAACAGTGGATCTTTGTAAGGTGCACCAACAAAAAAAAAGTCACATGGATAGTTATATATAGAAATTGGTGGTTTTGCTTGGAAGAGAAAAATAAATGCATTGTATTGTAACAAACATTGCATTTTTTTACCCACACCAAATAATACATTAAGTGAACTATTTAGCAGACCAATAATTACATTCATGTGTAGGTAGGACACTGTGGTCATATGAAGAATTTTATTTCAAACTTTAGCCAAAACACAATAAATTATTGAATAATTTACAGAGGATTTGTCTAGTTGGAGGTCTGGTGGCCAAATAAAGTAAAGTTCTGATAAAATGGTGAATTGGACTATAAAATTATCACTACATTAAAGCTATATTTTAAACAGCTTATAGAGTGCGACAAGAACAGATCGTGAAAGGGCGGTGTTTTGTTCATCAAGGAACATCGAATTTTAAGCAGGACTTGAAAGTATCAGAGTTTAGGAGACATAATGACCCAATTCGTTAATAGCAATTCTGTTCTTCTACAATATCACAAGTAGTACATCAATAATGAGTCTTTTCGTTTTCATTTCCTCCAGAAAAGAGACATATCCCTAGAGTCCATAAAAAATTCCTAGAACATAGGTGCCAGAAGTTATATTTTTGTGCTCCTAGGGAAGAACGGTCAGTTCTATTTCTGCGCTACAGTGATGCTTTTTTGACCTAGGTGCCACCATATTCAATTTTTGAATATGGCGGCACCCAGAAATGTTATTCTTTGCCCATAGCTGAATGTGCGCATAGAGAATCAGACACTACCACCAATCTTCATGACCAACGAGACTGAGTGAGATTTAACATGGAGGAGCAGTGATGTGGCGTTGAATGGGGGGAGAGAGGGGGTGTCAGTAGTTAGATGCAGGGCCAACAACAATTGACAAAGGCAGTGGAGCTTGACCAAAGAAAGCTCCACCCTTTGTCAACCTTTGAGTTACACATAAGGAAAAGTAAGGACTACTTTACCTTATGTATAGCTAAAAATTACACATTAAAAAAAATGACATGTGCTTTAATGTACAGAATCGCACCCAATTTAAATAAATTCTATCCAATGCTTTATATACTGACAATTCAGCATGTGAGTATGTGCACAGCATTACGTAGTTTATGTAGTGTTAATATCCCCTAGCACTGTAAATGCCAATGGTCTGAGTTTCTGCAGCCACATCCTGTCATTTACCATCAGCCACTGGTCACAATTGGTATAGACATCAGATGTCTGTGGCACAATATTAGACTACCTATATATATTCAAGACACCGCAGTCTTGCAAAATCTTCTGTAGACCCAGTTTTGGACTTTTGCACATCCTAAACGTTATAACAGTAATTACATGCATTCCTGACCCTATAGTGTTAAAACCACTATCTAGCCCCCTTGGCCTCCCTAAAGATAGTAAAATCTTACTTTTTTTTGGATAATCTGTTTTATTAAGTTGAAGTCATAGATATGTTGGGCACGCAGGCCCTTGCAGTATAGCATAATAACGATCAGAATAGTATAAGAGTTATCAAACTGTATGTACTACCTAACAAAACAGGTATAAATGCAGGAAGTAATAAGTTAGCGTCATGGATATGGTAACATTAAGGTCATATGTAATACATAAAACATTTTGGAGGCGGATATCCCCTTGTGTTCCCCACTGACGTTGTTCCGATTCCGTGAAGCATTTAAACCTAGTGTCAGTCATCAAGCTGGGAACGTTAGCCATATCTGTCTAGTTTGGGTGTTGTGTCGTAGGGAAATAAGGTTAAAGATTAGAAGGAAAAAGTGGGGGAAATAGAAGTGTAGGGGTGTAGAGGTGCCCCCCCCCCCCTCCACGTTGACCACCTCTCCATGCAAGTGCTATGTGGGCAGACATTGTACTACCTATTCACTAGTGGCTTCCCACAGTTGGGTGTAGTCGCTTAATGGTTTGTGTTGGTGTGCATAGGACAAAATCAGGTTAGGTGGTTACTAGTCTGGTCGCCCTATTTTGTGGTTGTGGGTCAATTTGCGAAGTCCTAAACGCAATCACATGCGAAGTAGCTTACGTCTGGGGTAAGCAGTCCGACGCACGGTAAGGTTCATCCCGCCTGAGGATGCGCCCCGAGTCCGGTCCCGAGCTGGATCAACTGTGGGATCGCTCCCCCCCCCCCCCAGGGAATTCACCACCATCCGCTGCTCAATCTCTGGATTGGTACAAGGACCACGGCTCCCAAATCTCCGTGTGCCTGGTCGATCGCCCCGTGAGGGATGCCTGTAGAGCTTCTGCTGCCTGTATATCCCCCACTCTATGAAGCCATTCCGTAATTGTGGGAATTTCAGTTTTTTTTCCAGTATACTGGAATGAGGGATTTTGCCGCGTTCAATAGATGGCGAAGAATCGACTTTTTGTATCTGGAGATGGACTGCGTGGTGATATGCAATAGAACCAATTCCATCGACCATTCTACATCTTCGCCCAGTATAACCATGGTTTCTGCGTGAACCTGGTCCCAATAAGGTGTGATCGCTCGACATTCCCACCACAGGTGTAGTATGGTGCCCCTCGCCACTTGACATTTCCAGCACATCGGGGATAGCGTTGCGTATATCCGTTGTAGGGCAACCGGGGTTCTATACCACATAGAGATCAATTTAGTAAAATCTTACTTGTATTCAAGTCTGAGGCTGCCTCTGCCTGAACTTCCTCTGACATCAGAAGTGGTGGCGTGATCAAATAATGCTTCCCCATAGGATTGGCTAAGACTAACAAGGAGGCAGATCAGGGGCAGAGCCAGCACAATTCAAACACAACCCTGGCCAATCAGCATCTCCTCAGATATTAATTGAATCAATTAATCTCTATAAGGAAAGTTCAGTGTCTGCATGCAGAGGGTGGAGATACTGATGTTTGGATGCATTTTAGGCAGCCATGACCCAGGAAGGATCTCTAACAGCCATCTGAGGAGTGCCCAGTGAAGTTATCACTAGGCTGTAATGTAAACACTGCATTTTCTCTGAAAAGACAGTGTTTACAGCAAAAAGCCTGAAGGTAATGATTCTACTCACCAGAACAAATTCAATAAGCTGTAGTTCTGGTGACTATAGTTTTCCTTTAAATTAACCTTTCACGTACCAGGACTGTTAATATTTTTCTTCCTACAATCAACAAAGAATGAGGTCATAAAAGTAGTTAGGCAATTGTGAAATTTCTATTCAATTGTGTAATTCCAAGGGAAGTGACTGTTGCCTTTCAAGGTTCAACAGCCAAGTAGTAAAGATATCTCTAAGTCAGTTTACAATTTCTTCAAGCTTGGCTGTTAAACCAAACTTACACCATATTTACTGATGAATGCATGTAACAAATACGAAATATGCTATGTAGACAAAATCATTGTGACATACCTATTAATTTATGAATTCCAATGTTTTAAATCAGACCCAATAACAGGTGTATAAAATCAAGTACCTAGCCATACAGTCTGCATTTATAAACATATGTGGGAAAAATAAAAGTAGTTCTGAAAAACTCAGTGACTTTAAAAGTGCCAATGCCAAGCATCCAATGGAGGTGTGCTTTACACCAATCGATCTGACTTTGAGGCAGTGGAAACGTGTTCTGTGGAGTCATGAATCACACTTCTCTGTTTGGCAGTCTGATGGGCGAGACTGGGTTTGGCAGATGCCAGGAGAATGTTACTTGCCTGACAGCATTGCGCCAATTGTAAAGTTTGGTGGAGGGATAATGGTTTAGGGATGTTTTTCAGGAGTTGGGCTAGGTCACTTACTTCCAGTGAAAGAAAATCTTAATGTTTCAGCATGCCAAAACATTTTGGACAATGCTATGCTTCCAACTTTATGGGAACAGTTTGAGGAAAGCCCTTTTCTACTCAAGCGTGACACTGCCCCAGTGCACAAAGCAAGGTCCATAAAGACATGGTTGGAGGAGTTTGGTGTGGAAGAACTTTACTGGCCTACACAGGGTCCTGACATTAATTCCATCAAACATCTTTGGGGTGAACTAGAACGGAGATTGTGAGCCAGGCCTTCTCATACAACATCAGTGACTGACCTCACAATTGCTCTACTCTATGAATGGACACAATGTCCCACAGAAACACCCCAAAATGAACATGTTAATATCCATGTATTTAGAAAGCAAGGTCATAAAAGTCCCTCTTGATGTAATGATCAGGTCACCCAATACGTTTCCCCTTATAGTGTATTTCCAAATTCTTTACACCTATAAAAACTAAACCTACTGGACTGTTATGTCCATTGGCGTTTTCTAATAAAAAAAAAAAATAAATTAACCAAGTTGGGTAAAATGACGTCCAAGACCTCCAGACCCCATTACAACTTAATGATATGAAGTTGCTACGGGGTGTTCCTTTAAAGTTGTGACGAGGTACTCTGGTAAATATGCTTTAAATGCAAGAGAGACAAAAGAGTGGAAATGCAAAGCTAATTAAAAACCTTGATCGGTCAGAGCGATTGAGTAATCTGATGGCCTGGAAAATGCAGAGCAAACATTTCTCCACCACACTGGAGGACATTAATATTTGCATTAGCTTTAGGACAGGACAAAAACTTCATAGCACACCAAGGGCCATGAGAAGGTTTTTTTTTTTTTTTTTTTTTTTTTAAATCAACCATGATGCTTACAGAGAAAGACACAGTACACTAAATTGCAGCACTTTACAAATGCAAATTCTCAAGATCTATTTTAGCATGATCTCAAGATAAAGGTGAGCAATAAAACTCTACCGGAAGTAAGCATATTGTATAGCAGGAGGTGAGAGTCAAGACTCTTAATATGTGCCTCTCGCCCCTGAGAAATCAACTCACCATATGACATTCCATAATATACTATTGCTTTCAACAAGTTTCCCTCCTCAATATAAGGCCTTAATACACTAGTCAAGCCTTCAAGTCCTAGACCAACTTTCTATCAACAAAACATCATGGAACTTTCATAACATGCTACTAGCCACCTGTAGTGTGATACAGAGGTCTGCTGAGACTTGCAATCCAGATGTCCCTAATATTGAGTCAGACCTCAGATTCATCATACATACCCATTAGGTTGGCCATTCATTACCCATAAACATTTTTAGTTCAAGATTATAAGAACATACATCAGTTTGTAAGACTGATGCTTCCATTATCACTTGGGATGATTGGATGTATAACATGTATAAACTCACAACTATAGAATAACTGGGATGTTCAAAATGTATAAATGAGTATCACCAATGATTCATAATTCATTTTAACATTCCAAAACATGAACATGTCGCTCTTTATTGAGCTCTCTTTAACCCCTTAAGGACACATGTCATGATTCCCTTTTATTCCATAAGTTTGGTCCATAAGGGGTTAAAGCAGCTTTGCCATATCAGAAATAAGTTTCATAAATATCAAATTTTTTTATTACATACTCAGATTGACTGTATTGGAATTTCTCTGAGAGTACAGCACGGACACAGGCTCCCGCAAGTGGATGCGCCAAAAGCCGCAGAAGAGCGGACAGAAGAGCATGGCAGCACCAGTGTGTGACAGGTTCAGCTAAGTAAATCTAACCTATCCCTCTCCCCCATGGCCACCAGACCCCAAGCAGCGACGTGTTTACAAATTATGCAAAGTCCCCACAACATGAAAGAGAAGCTTCAACTGAAGGCACTGAGGTTTATCACTCATTTATATCATATACTTGCTTTCATTTTGTTCACAGACTTGCAGACTGATTATGAAAAGAGCAAAGAAACATTGTAGCATTAGGACAAGACACTTTATAAAGTGTGAGTGCAGATCGTTATAGCTAGTGTCATGAAGTCCTGATGCCTTGCTTACACACACAAAACGAAAAGTGAATGTTTTGCCTGACTTCCAACAACAAATGAAGTTTATGGTCAGTCTTTCCCAAACCATTCCTATGTGTAGTTTAGTTAGTGAACAATGGCTTGTGCTATTTTGCCAAAACTGGTTGTATAGGTCCTTATCTCAAGTTCATGCTTGCCTACTTTTTCTTCTTCAAGCCTAATCAAGAAATAGATTGCCTTCTATATAGTTATATCTGTGTTAAAGCAGCATGGTCAGGTTTTATTTTTCCCCTTATGCACTTAATACCCACATTTGCACTTGTCTTTGTTTATTAGTATTATCTTTTCTTCCAGGTGCTATTATCTTATTTTCTGGGAGAGATTTTTTTTAATGACCAGACCGTTTTACGATTTTACATTTCTGCGGTGTTTGTGTTTAGCTGTAATTTTCCTCTTACTCATTTACAGTACCCACACATATCATATACTGTTTTCTCGCCATTAAATGGTCTTTCTAAAGATACCATTATTTTCATCATATAATTTACTATAAAAAAATAAATTATAAAATAGGATTTTTAAACAAAACGCACTTTCTAACTTTGACACACAAAATCTGTTACACATGTACAACCGCCAAATAACACAAGTGCTAAATTTTGCATTTTTTGCAAATGGTATATCATGTGGGTAATTCTCATTCCTGGCAAATTTCAACGTGAAAAAAAAATAAAATTTTTTTTTACGAAAGTCAAGCCTTATATTTGAACCTGTAAACTTTCGAAAACACAATAAAACCTGTAAATAGGGGTACGGTTAGACTTTGCCGAACACAAATATTAGTGTTTCAAAACAGTAAAACGTATGACAATGATTTCATCAGTGAAAGTGACAAAAAGGAATGTTTTAAAAACAAATCCTATAAAGTGACAGTGCTGCTTTAACACAATCATCAAATGTGTCTAGCAAAAGATAATAAAGTTATGAAAACCAATAAAACTGAACTGGAATTTATTTAAAAATGGATATACAAAGGTTACGGAACTTTTAACCTAGTGGTGATGAAACAACTGAATAACACATTAAAATACACTACGTGAAATTAGTTCATGGATTTGTAGATAACTAAGGTACATTACACATTCATTCAGTAATTTATCATTTAGCCAAAAATGTATAAAATCAACAAAGAATGCTGTACTCTGGCAAAGTTAGATGAGGTTTCTATGGAAACAATGTTTCACAAGATTGGCATAATGACAGTCAGGAGGGGATAAATATTATTTGCAAAGTGCATTATTGCAGGTTTCCAGTGTCTCCACCTCAAATCCTTCATAAGTGTAGCTTGTCACTAGAAACTAATATATACATATATATATATATATATATATATATATATATATATATATATATATATATATATATATATATATATATATATATATATAGTGATTTATCTAAATTAAGTTGGCACACTCTTGCCTACTTATTGAACCCCATAGTGAGCCTCCAACGCCAATCCTAAGGTCCCCCCCAGGACTCCCCATTCATACAACTGGCTTGAAAAAGGTCAATATTTTTACAGATAGAATACCAAATTTGATTAAAACAAACAAAAACACCAGTCAGGCATTTGCTAATAGAGCAGTAAAATAAATAAATTGATGACATTTTCTCTTAAAGCGGCACTATATTGAAGCAGTGTTTACATTACAGTTTAAGGATACCTTTAGTGGACACTCCTCAGAATGCTACTAGAGGTGACGATGTTACGGCTCCTCTTTGAGCCTTTATCAAGTCAAGTAGACTTGCTAAAGGCTCAGAGAAGTGAAACGTCTCTACTTCCTTGTTTCAAATAAAAAGACTGCCTTTTAGAAGCTCAGGTGTGCCTGGATATTTCTTTTTTTCCCCCTTTGATGTCAGGGATAGGCCCTCTCTTTCTGGAGCACCCTGCATTAAGTATTAAGTATTGTCTAGTGCAGGGGTAGGCAACCTACGGCACTAGTGCCATGCACGGCACTCGAGGTGTCTTTGCACGGCACTCAAGGCTGCTAGAGTCAAACAGGCTCTGGCCTATCAGGAGTCCCAGTAAAACTTTAGATATCTGCTAATCCGAAAAGGTGGTGAAGGACAATCCTAAATGTATGCATTGCAACACGTAGAGGTAGTGATCTCAGATCACTTCCTCCCAGCACTTGTGAATAGGAAGCCACACTGTAGTAGAGCAGCCCGCAGTTGCTGTTGCAGCTCCTGTCCTTGACATGTACCTGGCCGGACTAGTCCCCACTGGACCCCAGGGAAGTCACCCACACTGCTAGATATACACAGAAATGCAGAATAACCCTCCCCTCATACAAATAATACGGACAGCCCACACACAAACATACACACAATCCGCACAAACGAAACACCACTAACAATCCAGATACATGCACACAACCCCACATGCAATACCCCAAACAGCCCCCACACACTACCAAACACACACTTTGACATATCCATCCACACACACACACAATTCCACAAGCAGCACCCATACACAGCTTACATTCATATGTATCATACACAATACCATAAACTACTCATGAACATAAACAATATAATAGCTCATATACGCAGGGCCTTCTTTAACGCGGGGCAAACTGGGCAGCTGCACCGTGAGCCCTGCTGGCCTCAACTATTTCTAACCCTCTGGCTGGTAATCTGCACACTAAGCAGGCCCACCGGGTGGCCCATGCACAAAGGACCACCCGCTGGGCTTCTGTCAGCAGGGACCCGGTCACACGCTGAGGTGCTTTAACAGCACGAGCGGGCCCCTTGCTTTTCGGCAGCAGGCTGGGAGGAAGTGACGGCCACGCATCACTTCCTCCCACAAAGAGAGGAGCGCGCAGGAAAGAAGAGTAGGCAGATTGGAGGGGGGCTGGCCAAGAGCTCTAGACCCCAACTCCCAACTCCCAACGCCTTCAGCCACCAGCAGGAAAGGTAGGAAACTGGAGGGTGAGTTTTAAAGTGTATGTGTGTGTGTCAGCGTGTGTGTGTGTCAGCGTGTGTGTGTGTCAGCGTGTGTGTGTGTCAGCGTGTGTGTGTGTCAGCGTGTGTGTGTGTCAGCGTGTGTGTGTGTCAGCGTGTGTGTGTGTCAGCGTGTGTGTGTGTCAGCGTGTGTGTGTGTCAGCGTGTGTGTGTGTCAGCGTGTGTGTGTCAGCGTGTGTGTGTCAGCGTGTGTGTGTCAGCGTGTGTGTGTCAGCGTGTGTGTGTCAGCGTGTGTGTGTCAGCGTGTGTGTGTCAGCGTGTGTGTGTCAGCGTGTGTGTGTCAGCGTGTGTGTGTCAGCGTGTGTGTGTCAGCGTGTGTGTGTCAGCGTGTGTGTGTCAGCGTGTGTGTGTCAGCGTGTGTGTGTCAGCGTGTGTGTGTCAGCGTGTGTGTGTCAGCGTGTGTGTGTCAGCGTGTGTGTGTCAGCGTGTGTGTGTCAGCGTGTGTGTGTCAGCGTGTGTGTGTCAGCGTGTGTGTGTCAGCGTGTGTGTGTCAGCGTGTGTGTGTCAGCGTGTGTGTGTCAGCGTGTGTGTGTCAGCGTGTGTGTGTCAGCGTGTGTGTGTCAGCGTGTGTGTGTCAGCGTGTGTGTGTCAGCGTGTGTGTGTCAGCGTGTGTGTGTCAGCGTGTGTGTGTCAGCGTGTGTGTGTCAGCGTGTGTGTGTCAGCGTGTGTGTGTCAGCGTGTGTGTGTCAGCGTGTGTGTGTCAGCGTGTGTGTGTCAGCGTGTGTGTGTCAGCGTGTGTGTGTCAGCGTGTGTGTGTCAGCGTGTGTGTGTCAGCGTGTGTGTGTCAGCGTGTGTGTGTCAGCGTGTGTGTGTCAGCGTGTGTGTGTCAGCGTGTGTGTGTCAGCGTGTGTGTGTCAGCGTGTGTGTGTCAGCGTGTCTTTGTGTGTCAGCGTGTCTTTGTGTGTCAGCGTGTCTTTGTGTGTCAGCGTGTCTTTGTGTGTCAGCGTGTCTTTGTGTGTCAGCGTGTCTTTGTGTGTCAGCATGTCTTTGTGTGTCAGCATGTCTTTGTGTGTCAGCATGTCTTTGTGTGTCAGCATGTCTTTGTGTGTCAGCATGTCTTTGTGTGTCAGCATGTCTTTGTGTGTCAGCATGTCTTTGTGTGTCAGCATGTCTTTGTGTGTCAGCATGTCTTTGTGTGTCAGCATGTCTTTGTGTGTCAGCATGTCTTTGTGTGTCAGCATGTCTTTGTGTGTCAGCATGTCTTTGTGTGTCAGCATGTCTTTGTGTGTCAGCATGTCTTTGTGTGTCAGCATGTCTTTGTGTGTCAGCATGTCTTTGTGTGTCAGCATGTCTTTGTGTGTCAGCATGTCTTTGTGTGTCAGGGATGGAGGGGAGCCCCAGTGTTCAAATAAATATTGTCCACAAAATTCCCAATTGTCCACAAAAGTCAGGTCACATTTCCAAATGCTATGTAATTAGACACACAAGACAAGAGCAAAGAACACTAGAAAATACATAGGGGGAACAGTGTGCATCTTCCCCAATGTTTAGTACCGAAAGCTTACAGTATACACTTCTCATAACAAAATCCTATTTTTTACACATGCATTTCCATCTGTAATTTTTTGCTTATAGGACAGTTAGATTATATATCAGGTCTTGTGCTGCTAGTCAAACCTTTAAAACAAAAAAAAGTTACTCCGCACTGCAGGAATGGAGAGGTGCATAGTGCATTCAGCACTAGCAAAGTTCAGCCTGCCAAGGCTAGGACTTTAATTCGCCAACAGCATGTACGGCTGAACGTTCTAAGAAGGCAAAATATTGCAATTGGACAAGCATGTATAAAAAAAACAAAAAACACTCTTTTATGAAGTTTGACAATTACATAAAGTGTTTAACAGGTACCGCTCCCCACCTTTTCTACATCAACCAGAGAGCCGGAAGCCGGAGATCCCCTTGATCAAACCGTGCAATGCCTGGCTGAGCTCAGACAGAGAGCTTCCGGACCCCAGATTAGAAGTCAATCTATTCTAAAAAAAAGTGTTTGACTATTTATAATTGGGGAAGTGCCAGGGCTGTACTGTAGTGGCTATAGTGCTTGGAGTGTTCCCTCAATAAGTCCAACGAGAACAGTATTAAAAATTAAAGATGGCTGATGCCACTAAAAATACAACATTGTCAGCAAAGAGGAACTTGACACTAAAGTCAATTTGAAGTTCACAAGCAAGACTAACTATCAGGATGCCACAGAAGTGCTGGCTTAAAAATGTTGACAAATCTTTAATGCTGCATTTTGAGAGCTTCACAAATCAGAAAATCAAGACAGATCTGAACATTTGGAAACCACTCGTATCAAAAGCCATTGAAATAAAATCTTTAAATTACTGTCAGGATACAGAAATAAGACTGGAAACGGCAGAATATATATGATTGCACATGATCACATAGAATGATATGGCCACATGAAATGCTCAGCATTAGAGATGCTGACTGTCAGACTTCCTTGCCACCCACTCATGCACTGCTAAGGTGAATAGGAACGAGTATATAGATGAATAGAATATAAAACGGGAACTTGAAAAAACAGTGGGAAAGTGGACAGTGTTACAAGATAAAGCATAATAGTATGTTTTATCTATAGGCACCCAAACCACTTCAGCTCATTGAAGTGGTCTTGGTTCAGTGTCCCAGCAAGCTTAATCTTGAGCAGGTGATTATGGCAGTTTTTAATAAACTGCAATAATTACCTGCTAGGGTTAACGCCTCCTCTAGTGGCCGTCTACCAGACAGTCACTAGAGGGACTTCAGGGTGGTTAGGAGACTTTTGGTCACCATTACGCTATGCATGAGGAATTCCAGCATCACCGAAATCCCCATAGGAAGGCATTGGAGGGGAGGAGGGGTATGTGTAGAGGGGGAGGGGGAACAAGTAGCTCTAGTGCCAAGAAAATTTAGTTGTTTTCCTGGCACTAGCTTCACTTTAATGTTTATATCAAAACCAAACACAGCAATACCAGTTAAAGCTTGAAACAGAACTTTACCCCTCTGTTTGCAAAGAGGTAAGAAATTCTTCCAAGTGCCCCTATGAGGGGCCCAAATTCCCCTCCCCCTCTTTTTTTCCCCCAAGGTCCCTCTTTTCTAGAACTATACATTGCTGATGTGTCTGAATGTACAACAACGCTCCACAGCAATAATGCTCACAGTAATGAGTCTTTAAACTACAATAAATGTGTTTAGAAATCAGTCAGTGGAAATAAGATTATTATTAGTAAATCACTATCAGTAAGAGGGATAAGACCCTGGAATGGTCTACCTGCATGCTTCTCTGCTTCGTATTCAGTACTGGATATTCCAGATGCCCAAAACTGATCACAGTTTCAGGAGCCCTCTGTACAGGGTGAGCTGGGAAATCCTAAGATGTCAGTGCGGACGGTTGTAGAGGGAATACCTCAAAAGGTGGAATTAGTGGGTAAGAATAGGTGAAAAGGTATACATGTTAGGTGTCATTGTACTTCCAAAAAGAAGCAGAATTCAAATATGGGGTGTCTGCTGCAGTTGTAAAATAAAAAAATAAAAAACTGGTTCTGGGAATTTTATTCATATTTAAAATTGTGTTATGTATAAATATAGCTTAGCCCAATTTCTCCTTTAAATTTTATTTTATAATATTTACGGTGCACTGAAACAGAAAGGGAAAAGTTGTGGTAGAAATGATACCGATTGTACAGCACTACAGAGTTTGCTGGCTCTATATAAATAAAATAATAATAATGAACACATGGCTGAAGTGCCAAAAAGGCCTTGGTCACAAACATGTTGCATCCCAACACATCCTGGTCTATAAGGGGTTAATATAGGCTCACCAATGCAAATACAAGGTTTTAGGAGTCACTGAGGCATTCCTGTTACTTTAAAGCACTAGATTTTTGTAGAAATTCAATGAATTGAAGACAATAAAACAGAGATATAGTGATGCAGTGATCAAAACTGTCATCTAAAAAAACTGTTAACTGTTCTAGCAACCTACTTTTTTCCCGTACATGAAATACAGCCTTCCTGTACCTCTTGTGCCACTTTACTCCACTCCCTCTAGTCTAGAATGTAAGTGCGTTTAAGCAGGACCCTCAACACTAGGTGTCCAGCTCGTCTCGTTGCAAATACATGTTTAATAGCCCACCTATTGAACAGCGCTAGGGAAGTTGCTGGCGCTTTATAAAAAATAATCAAAGCAAACACCACAAAGCCCTGCTTGGACTTTTAAAATTAGAAAATGCCAAATAAGTAAATAAAGAAAATAAAAACTAAAAGATCATAAAAGAAATTATTCTTCAAAATGAAAAAAAAAAACAAAAAAAAAAAACCCACAAATAAATTTAGATTAACTAAAGCTAAATTCTACTAATGTAAAAACACCCCCAAAAAGGTTTATGTTAAGGAGAATAACCACCCCCCCCCCCTCCCAAAAAAAGGAAAAAAAAAATGAATAAAATATATTTCAATGAATAGAAAATAAACACGTGAGAGTGTATTTACTAAACCCCTAACTGCAGCAAACAGCAACTTTGAGGCCACTAGAGCTTATGGAAAATGTCACCAATTCAGTTATATTTGACAGTTTGACTATGGAAACCTGAATTATCTTTTCAAATTTCAATTCACAGCAATTTCAAGTTTAGGAAATAAGCCCCTGTCATATGGACTTTTGGGTTAAAAAAAAAATAATTTTTTTTTTTGTTCATTAAACACAAATATGTCGTTTACAGAAAACAAAAATTGACAAATTTAAAAAGTGCTTAGTTAAAGCATGACCCTTTTATCCTAAATACTGCAACTAAGTTGTCATGTCCCAACAATTCAGTGTTTATTTAATAAACCTTTAAGTCATGTAATGCAAGTATTACAAAGTGCATTTAAAAGTATACGATTTCTTGCTACTCAATATAGTGTGTTTGGTGTAAGGGTTGTTGCTAGCTCATGCCTAGGTTGAACAGCTGATTTGTGAAAAAAATAAAAAAAGAGAGAAGGATTTAACTGTTCGAGTGCTTTCAACAGCAACTAAATGCTGCTTTACTCTAACACACTGTTCTATGCTTGCACAACGTGCAGGGCATTTTAGCCAAGTCTGGTATGAAAAATCTAACACACAGAGCAAAGGAAATAACCAACAAGTTCCAACATGTTTATAATCCACTGTACAATAGCTAAATCTACTTTAATAACTTGTATCCACTTTTACGACGCTTGCCAGTCTTTTAAAGTTCTGGAAACAAAAGGAATTTTATGCAGATCAAACTTATTAAAAAGTTATGCTAAGAACAAAAAAAAAGAAGCTTACACTATATCAAAAACCTCCAGTATTACTGTTTGACAAGAAAGGATAAAGCTGTATATAGGTTTTATATATTTAACAAAAGCTTACCCGAAATGAACGTATTCGCAGAGCCCAGAATTTTAGCATGGCCATGAAAGCATATTGCTTTCCTGTACAGACATCTGACAAGTCAAAAAAGGAAGGCCAAACCCCTGAAGTTCTCTCTGCTACCAGCTGTTCCGGCAATTAGAAAATTTCCTGTGAGAGGAGAGTCAGAGATTGCAAGCAAAGGAGGCCTGATCCTTTTCCTCTGACCAAAAAAAAAAAAAAAAAATCATCATCTCAGCACAAAAGAAAAACAAAAACTGAAAGACTGCATGTCGCACAGGAGAGCTAAACAGGAAACTAGGATCTGACAAATGGCGGACAGCAATGTTCTTTCACAGACGCTTACACTGTAGTTAGCAGGAAGAAGTGACACATTGTATTCCAAAGTTGACATTAAGCAAATAAAACAACCAAACGTTCTGAATCACTGTATTCAGTATGATACGTCTGGGTACTTTAAGAGCTTTATAGAACTATCAAAGCTTAAAATTAAAATGATCAGATACACAAAACAATTAAACCAATCATTCCCTGCTATAAATTAGAGTTGTCAGATCAGCCATGTTTTCTTCGACATGCTTACTTTACATATGTAAAACGCATATTCTTCGACATGCTTACTTTACATATGTAAAACGCATATTTTATTATTTATATAGCACCAACAGATTCCGTAGCGCTGTACAAAGGATAATTTGCAGCAGAAAGGGAAATTACATTTATTAATTAGCATGGAATTCCAAAAGGACTACACCTTAATCAAAATCCCAGATTAACAAATTCTACATAATACAGCATAGCACTTTTAATTTACTGCACATCAACATGAAGAAGTTAAGTTTGTCTAGGAAGACAGCCATATTGAATGCTTCACTGTAAGGATCTTAGCAGGTGTGTGTGTAATGTGCATTCAATTCTCAGCACACTTAAAGAGAAGAACATTAATTCAATAAGTCATCAATATCATTCAATAACCTGTTCTTTTCTGTACATGTCTGCACATATCTATCACTCATTTATCAGTCCTAATTTTCAATTTATATGGGTGAGGTGAAGCAGCTACTTTGGCTGGTATGTAACAGAATAATTTGTAGAGATCATTGAGGTTGCCAATGTTCTGCCTGACACTTGAAATGTCTGCATTCGGTTTAGTCATGCCCTGCAGTATGTGACATTTATAAGTGCCCAAAGTGAAATCAACTGAACACTAAGCACCATAACCACTACAGCCTGCTGTAATGGTTAGGGTGCCATATTTAGAATGGTGTAACAACGTACCTAGAGAAGCAGTAATGCTGTGTACACACCCCCTTAACATTGTCAGGTGCTGATAGAAGTGGGTAATGAGGGTGGGGAGTCACTGGTTCTGCCAAATGGGGTGGAGGAGGCAAATCTGTCCAGGAAGGGAGGGGAGTGGAAGGGGAGTCTAAATTACTGGCTGGCCAGCCAGGTGTAAACGCAGGCCAGGCTGTCTGCCAACCAAGCAGGCCCATCCCCCTGAGGGCAGGACTTGCAAGAAGCCCTGTTTCAGTGCGCTCTGCAGGGTCCTAATGCCCTGAATGCAGCGCAAGCATGTCTAATGATTTGCTCGCACTACACTTTTTGTGGAAAGTTCACGGATGTCCCCAAAAAGCAGGAAACAAAGCTGGGACAGAACTCTAAAATCGGGGCTGTCCCACCAAAATCAGGATGGTTGGGAGGAATGTGTTTGGGTGTCCAGGTGACCCAGGTAAAGTTGTCAAACTGTTCATCGATGATTTGAAAACGGACACTGAAGGTGCCCAAACACTCCTGGCAACATAACTATTAGCCTAAGTATCATGACATGGATACGTTTCAAACCATTGTAGCTTTGGTATCAAATGTTCTAAATTTATGTGGACAATCTTTTAAAAAGAAAAATTCAATCCAGACACTGCACTGCAATAGGATGTACGATTGGCTAAATATGATGGGGTGCATTCACTAAACATTTTACTAAAAATATACCCGAATTGCAACATTTTGACTAATGTCACTCTGTAGATTCCCCCCCCCCCAATATGACTATTTTGACCTAAAGTGCAGATTGGATTTCCGGTCACTATAATCCACTCTTTAGTGAATAAACCCATAATGTTTAGCTTTCATACTGGAAATACTATTACCTACTTATTAAGGAAATAATCTCCAGCTGCTTATGACCTGTTAAGTGGGTTATAATGAATGTAAAGTATTTAACTGCACTCCAAGAGTCCCACTAAGTGATGCCTTGAATAAAACCTACGCTTGGCAAGTGTTGTAAAAATCACTAATAGTGGAAAGGAGCGGAAATGCATTCTAAATCAAAAGATTACGGGGCCAAACACTTCAATTAAAAAAAAAAATCCTAACACAAATGAAATGCACGTCCATTAATCAGAAAACCAAACAAAGTGGTGCAAAAAAAATAAATAAAAATTGGACGCATTTAACACAATTATATGATTTTCATTTGGCAACTGCTATTAGCGGTCAGAAAAGTAATAATATATTTATTGAAGGTAATTATAGTACGGTATATAAAATAAGGATGCTGCTGGCAGGGGTTAAAATTAAAATAAAAAGCTAGCCTCATTAAATGTTAAAAAGGAACGGTCACAAGAAGAAGCAGTTCCTCATTCCTTCATCCCAATAAACACTATCTCAGCATTTGCTTGGGTGAATAATGCCATATAGATAAATCAATTATAAAATACATTTTTGTACTAACCTCAGCTGCAATTACATACTGCAGCATTTCTGCTGTCCCACGATGCCTCAGGCACAGACACACTAGTGAACTCTAGCATCTAAAGAAGAGATTTCTTTAAGAGTACAAGTGCACTCACAGTGTTTCTACATTAGTGCTGTACACATGCAGGAGCAGTTAACTAGTGAACTCACTGACCTATTCACATTGGCCAGAAAAGTATGTCAGTAAAACCATAAAAATATATAGCAGGAAAAAAATAATAATAATTGTTAACTATTTGGTTGTGTTAAAAATCAGTCCATTGAGAGTTCCTCTTTCATCACAACTTATAGGATACAGGCCCGCCGTGCCCATTTTAATAGATTATGGGAGTTGCACTTCAAATGTAGATCAACTGGTTGAACACTTTCGACCAAACTATAGTAGGCACAATCTAGAGACTTTATGGTTAAGATCAGGATTAAGGAACTGCACCATTCCAAGATTTTAGTATGTAATTAATAGTTCAAATAAAATGTTTGTTTTCCTTCTTTTAAGACATGGCTCTTAAAGCTTACTGTATTAATTTCATGACAATGCTATATGAAGTATATAGACAAGTTTTTGGATACTTGTAAAAAAACAAAACAAAAAAAAAAAACAGTTGTTAAAAAAATATGGCTTCACAAAGTATCCCTGTTTAATATATTTGGTAACGTGCATTGTAGAGATGCACATCTAGTCTGTAGGAAACTCTAGAAATACAACAGAGAAACCCTCTTGTAACAACAGTTGTACATGTTCTCTACAGTTCTGATTTGCGTGAATATATTGGATCGCAATCTGCTATGCACAATTAATACAATTTAGAATCAAGGAGGGCATGTTCAGCCAATATACTGTAGTTTGGGATCCTCCCAAGAGTTTCAGGGATTGGGGTGGTTTGCGTGTGAATGCAGACACAAAACAGGCCCATAGATCCCATCCACAACAAAACAAAACAAAAAAAAAAAAACAGATCATGAGGGCCTATAAAGTACACTAAGGGACAAACCGGAAAAATCCTCCTATGTGGACTATGTATATAAAGGATCCAAAACTCATATTCAAGAAAGTTTACAAAAATGTACAGTATATAACACATGTAGATATAGATAATCAGGAAAAATAATAATCATAATATCCAGAAACAACATACTTGGTATCTGAATGGCTACTGGATTTCTAGGTTCAATAAAAAAGCAGGTATACTTTATTGTAATAGTTTGTGAAGCATACACTTATACTGTAGATATGGGAAGTACTGATGCATCCCTGTACTCAACTGCACCAATCTTATTACATAACTAATTGAGAGGGGGAGAAAGAGGAGTCCCATATATAGCAAGCTCTGGGGACAAAACACACAAAAAATAAAATATTTCCAATGGTGGAATTCTTTCAAAAATAAGCCAATATATATTTAAAGTACAGCAAGCCAAACCACAAAGCAGGACTTTGTAGGGCATTGCTCTATGATTAGTGTGACTATATTAGCAATGGTGTCCATGTTAAGCAATGTTTCCCACAGTGAACATTCAGCCAGGCTCTGCAGTGTAACAAGACTGGCTTTGAGGAGAAATTATTAGTAACACGCACACAACACACCATACCACCCCTCTGTTTGAAAAGAAATGCAACTCATCCTTTTGAACAGGAAAGGATTTATTTATATCCAATACAAGATGCAGGATATGCAGAGACAGAGGGGGAAAAAAGAAGTATGTTTGAAGCAATCAGGGTCTAAAAAGCTTCTCTAGATAAATATGTTGCACTGGATGCTGAATCAGCAGTCTGAAAGGAAGGCTATTTCTAGATTTCTACCTAATGGAATAAGCTGTAGTTTGCTGAACATGTAATGGCCTATTGATTTTCTTTCCACAGTGTTATATGTTGCTACATTTTCCTGGACCACCATGTTCCATTTGTGAAATCTGATAATCATTACATGGTATAAATATATACTGAGCTTAACAAAAAGTTAAATTGAGATATATCAAGGTAAGGAACCTTGCCGTTCGTGGTAATTTGTTTCCTTCCCTATTGTCATGCATTGACATTTCTGGTGAATTTCATAAATCTAGTGTGCTCTATTATAGTAATAACCACACATACAATGTTTTTTTGCATTACCAGAGGACAAAATTGAGAACCATTTGCATTTGGACCGACTGCTCTGAACCATTCAATTGAGCTTTCAAGACAGCAGATTTATTCCTTAGCTAGATTTTTGAAAAGATGTAGCATTAAATTATAAACATGCCGTTAATTTCAATGAAATTGCCAGGCCCATGCCTCCTTTAGATAAAATAGCAGGACTTAAAGGGACACTGTAGGGACCCAGACCACTTCAGCTAATTGAAGTGGTCTGTGTGCTGTGGCCATTTTGCACTTAGTGTTGCAATGTAAAACATTGCAGTTCCAGAAGTCTGCCCTCTGTGGCTGCTTCCGGAATCCAAACTGACTTTTGGTCCGTTATCTGACGCTGGACGTCCTCACAGACCTCCAGCGTCAGTTTTAGCCATAGGGACGCATGCGCATTATGTCTCCCCCACCTGCGGATGTCGGCGGGGTAGGAGTGCGGACGGTGCCTGACCCAGTGCTGAGTGATATCGGCGCTGGATTCAGGTAAGCACTGCGGGAGGGGGCCTATTAACTCTATAGTGCCAGGAAAACGGCTATGTTTTCCTGGCACTATAGGATCCCTTTAAAATGTCACTAAAAGCATTATAACCACTACAGCCCAATGTGGTTATCATGCAAAATAGCTTAAACCATTTGCCAGTAAAGAGGTAAACTATTTTGCAACAATTTGGCCGGTGGCCAGAGATGCAGAAGCCGGAAGTTTCTCTCGCTGGCCATCCATTGACTGAGCGCATCACCTGCCCGCCCTCAGGTAAGGAGTTCAGTAGCTTGCCTAGGAATATGCACACACTTGATATCAGTCAGTCTGGAACTCTTGCGCTGGGCTGTAAATGACTCTGCTAGAGATAGTCACGTCACTGGCAGCAAAGGGGTTAAAGTTTGTATGTGTAGAGTTTCACTTTGAAACAATGCAAATTCAGACTCCAGGAACCATGACCACTTTAAAATAACTAAGAAGTCGGAGCAACATACACACACCCAAAAAAACAAAACAAAAAAACAACAACACACTTTTGGCATACTATATGCAATTGGTGTTCACATTGAATATTTGATGAATCCCTGTCATTATGTCTCAGCAATATGCAATGTTAGCGTTCTGAAGTGCTCTGTGCATGGGCTTAACGCCAGGACAGCATAAAAATAAATTTGGTCAAAACAAGAAAATGTATTTACACAGCAGGACACCATCTTAAAAACATATTTTTGTTTACCGTCATTTAAAATTCTGAAAGTGGCTTCAATAAAAATAATAAATCTCACTTGGCAACTAGTGGCAGTTTGAGGTCTTTTATCTGTTGTCGTCTATTTTGTGCAGTTTTACGTGACCATTCAGCTATTACAGTGTTTGGAACCTGCTAGAACAAGCTTTGTCACAGTTTGTGGTTGTGTAATAACGAAACATTCCAAAGCAGTTGGGATGAAGCAATGGTTGCATTAAACTTTTTTCAAATAATTTAAAATGTGAATTAAAGCTCTGGGAACCTTTTTGATCTTTACATATTAAAGAAACATTTGTTATTTATTCCTACATAAAGACAGTTCAAAGAATTATATTAAAAAGGTAACATTTGATTTTTATTTGTTTAATTCCATACCAAGAAAGTGTTGGCAAAGTTTTAAATGTGTATACTCTTACAATAAACAATGCTGGTGTAAATGTAATACCACAAGACAACCCTATGTAAACATACCTATAGTAAATATTAACACAATCCATCATAAATATTGTTTGTTCAATGACCATCTGTTAAAATCTGCAATCTTGCAGATTATAATTTTTTTTAATTATTATTTCTTTCCCACATCCATTTGAAGTTAACCATATTACCAACTAATCAACAGAGGAATGATTTTCTTAAATGTGTTTTTTTTTCCCACCCGTAATGTTGTGCTCGATATAGATATAGGATGTCATATGAAAGCCCTTCCTGTCAAAGGTATGATATTGGGGCACTTTAAGAGAAAACCTTAAAATTACAGTGGAACAAACTTATAGCTCAAATTCAAGGTTTTCTTTTGGTTCAGAACTTGGACAAATACCTCCATTCTTAAGGGGTTAAAAAGGTAATCATGATCTTACATATGCAGTTAAATGTATGGGACAGACACCAGTAAGAAGGAGAATGGAAATCAGAGTGCTAAAGCATAACAAAATGCATTATTTTTGGTCCGGTTCCAAGCACAGTCCAAAGCACAGGATATATGAACATCCGCTAGAAGGCTAAGATTTGTTTGGTCAGTGATCATGATGAAAAATCTTTCTGTGGCCAAATTTAAAAGCAGTCCAGCAATATTGTGCTACTGGTACAGCAAAGCTCATTTTAAAGCAAAAAAAAAAAATCAGTGTACAAAATCATAGCATTAAATGTAAACTTTATTTACAATTAGAGGTGTGCCACATTCTTTACTTCAAAAGTCTCTCAAAGAGTTGTGAGAGAGGCATGGAGCGAAAAAAAAAAAATAGGAGGTCGGGGGGGGGGGGGGGGACGACAAATTCCTGTTTCGTTAAAGAAAATGACGTGATTATAACCATCATTAAATACTGTTGGTTCTGTTGAAATGTCTACTCCATTTCAAAAGTAGGAATTACACGAAGAGGTGCTGGAACGGAGGAAAATAGAGTAAATATTTGTATTCCATATTGAATACACCATGCATCTTTATGAATATATAGAAGATATTTAACCCTTTAAGGACACATGACATGTGTGACATGTCATGATTCCCTTTTATTCCAGAAGTTTGGTCCTTAAGGGGTTAAAGCAAGGTTCATTTTAAATTAAGCAGATAACGACAACAGGAAATGCTCTTGTTGAATGCAGTGAACATCAGATCAAAGTCAGGTAAGTCTAGTTAACAATTCCGCTCAAGAGACCCATCATCCCCTCCTCCCCCCCAAAAATCTTTGTTTATAAATATTTAAGTGCCAAATTGTTAGTTTAGCACTAACATGGGATCAGGCAGAGAAATGATTACAAGAAGTTCTATTTTAAGGTTATTGTGAATGACATGTTTGTGTCTGTTTTTCTTAACAAGTTTCCCAAATTCATGCTTCTTCATTCTATCTAGAATAAATACAGTGTATGTAACTCAATAATATTTACAAAAAGAATAACTGCATTCCATTTTCAAAAACAGTTACTAGAAGACGGAGAGCATGTTGAAGATGTGTGAAATGTTATACAGTACTTTTCTGTATTTTAAAGTGGATCTGTCACTTTTCAGTGACAGCTGTGAAATTCAGGCATTGATCTATGGTGGCTCCAGTGGTCTTGCAGGATCCTCCATAGACCTCAGTGCAGTACTTACGTGCGAGAGTAAGACACAGACATGGATCTTGGCATATGAAGTGCCAAGAGACGAAGAAGACGACCAGGAAGACAATGGCGGAGGTTGTGAGCGTCATCTTAAGATAATTAAAACCTCCCTTTCTCTTGCACCCATGGGTCACATCAGATCTGCAACTTTTGGTAGCCTTTGCACAATATGCTTTATACTTTAAAATACAGATTTTTTTATCCTTAATTTACGTCATTCAATATGCAAAGTTATTGCTAATCATTTCAGTTTGTATTAGAGGAGTGCTGATGTTAATAGGAACCATATTTTTGGATTAAAAATAAATAAAATTGATCAGTTTATGGTTGTATTGGGGGTTAACCAAAATATGTCAACATTTGATAGCAAACCAATATAACCATTGGAGGTCATTGAGCGTATGGTAAAATACTAAGTTGTGATAGGGAACAAATGATGTCAGAATTTCTACCAAAGCTTCTATGACAGGAGGGGAAAAACACACAAGTATAAATAATAAAAAAATAAAAAAATATTGCTTTAATGAGAATAAAAAGAATAAAAGGTAAACAAAATACATGACAATGTCCTACAGTTCTGAAATAACGTCAGCACTTAATGTCCACTTAGGTTGCAGAGCAGCTACGGATATAAATCTGTTGATTGCATCATGATTAAGTAGGCACCAAACAGATTATTCCCTTCAATTAGATGACAGAACTGGACAGCAACATACACAAGTCAAAGATAAAATGTTATCATTAACCCCTTAAGGACCAAACTTCTGGAATAAAAGGGAATCATGACGTGTCACACATGTCATGTGTCCTTAAGGGGTTAAAGGACCACAATAGGCACCCAGACCACTTCAGCTTAATGAAGTGGTCTGGGTGCCAGGTCCAGCTAGGGTTAACTAATTGTTTTATAAACATAGCAGTTTCAGAGAAACTGCTATGTTTATCAATTAGTTAAGCCTTCCCCCTAATCCTCTAGTGGCTGTCTCACTGACAGCCGCTAGAGGCGCTTGCGTGATTCTCACTGTGAAAATCACAGTGAGAGCACGCAAGCGTCCATAGGAAAGCATTATGAATGCTTTCCTATGTGACCGGCTGAATGCGCGCGCAGCTCTTGCCGCGCGTGCGCATTCAGCCGACGGGGAGGAGAAGAGGCGGATCGGAGGAGGAGAGCAGGAGGAGAGCTCTCCGCCCAGCGCTGGAAAAAGGTAAGATTTAACCCCTTTCCAGAGCCGGGCGGGAGGGGGTCCCTGAGGGTGGGGGCACCCTCAGGGCACTCTAGTGCCAGGAAAACGAGTATGCTTTCCTGGCACTAGAGTGGTCCTTTAATGAAAAAGTGACATCACGGAGAGCAACCTAGAATGATGTCAGTATAAAAAAAGAAAATACATTATCAAATGAAACCTTGTTTTCAAGGTAAATTAGAACAGGTCAAAGCAGAACTTGTGCAATACACCGAAGAGGCAGTCAAGTGTTTGAAAACAGTGAAAGCAATTCACGAGTAAAGGCAGATTAAAAATAAACATCAACAAGTAAAAATCAAGCTAGAAGTTTTTTTGGTAAGCATTTATTTTGCTCCAAAGAACAAAGGTATTTTGGAATCACCTGGTATGGACAAGAACTTACCACACCCTTTACAAAGAAAACTAACAGACTTGTGGCAGCAGCTAAACAATATTGCTCTGAAGAATCAGAAAGTCAAGGCAGCAGGGCCGGATTAAGAGCACACTGGGCCTGGTGCTGACAATTATGATGGGTCTAATTACGAAATCGAAACGACCAAAAACACTAAAACAGTCATTCCTCCCAAGCGTCATGTATCTGATGGAGATGGTGCTGGAGGTAAACTCATAGGATGCAGCTATAAGAAAAAACATACTCTATGCTAATCTCTCTCTAATTTATGCTTTCATCTTTCAAGTAAATCCATAACCCCTAACAGCAGTGTCCAGTGAAGCAGGAAGTCAATGGGCAGGGTAAAAGGGTGGGCCACTGGTGCAAATCACGTGACCAGACCTGCCAAAAGGGGAGAACATGCCCAAAAAGGGGGCATGTCTGTCCAAAGAATTTGAAGGACAGCCTGGCATGAATGCATGTCAGGCTGCCCGCCAATCCTGCAGGCTGTCCAACTAAGGGCATACTATCCAGGCAGCACCCTGAGCTTGACATAAATGCATCTAATGATGCGCTCACTCCATGCTTTCTAAGGACTGTCCCCTAGCACTAGCTGGTCCACTTGTCTCCTTACCTTCTTACTAACAGGCAGAAGTTCCTGGTATATAGTCTGAGACAGAGAAAAGGTGTATGTAGTGAGTGTAGAAGAAAGGGGACATGCCACAGTGTTAGAGAGACTAACGTCTGCATTACCTAAACTAATTTTATTGTCAGCGAGTCCACCCAAGTTTTGTTCCCATACATCCCTCTTAAGCTTCCAAACTTAAAGGGACACTATAGTCACCAGAACAACTACAGCTTATTGTATTTGTTCTGGTAAGTATAATCATTCCATTCAGGCCTTTTGCAGTAAACACTGTATTTTCAGAGAAAATAACTCCACTGGCCACTCCTTAGATGGCTGCTAGAGGTGCAGCACTGCCATTTAGTGTCTCTACCCTCTGCATGCAGACACTGAACTTTCCTCATAGAGATGCATTGATTCAATTTATCTTTATGAGGAGATGCTGATTGGCCAGGGCTATGTTGGACTTGTGCTGGCTCTGCCCCTGACCTGCCTAGTTGACAGTGTCAGCCAAACTTATGGGGAAGTATTGTAATTTGCTCAGACCACCACTTCTGATGATGTCAGCCAACAGTCAGTTCAGAGGCAGAGCCAGCAGCAGACTTGAATACAAGTTATATTTTACTATACTTAGGGAGGCAAGAAGGGGCCAGGGTGGTGGTTTTAACATAATAGGGTCAGAAATACATGATTGTGTTCCTGACCCTATAGTGCTCCTTTAAGCAAGAGTATGTGAAGAGTAGTTAGGGTTGCCACCTTTCTTGGAAAAAATACCAGCCTTAATCATTTGTATAATCACAAGGAGTGACATCAGAGAAAATTCTGTAAAATCACCAACAAACTACTCACAGTTTGATTCTGCTGTATAGATGGATTGCTCCCAGTGTCTCAGTCTCGCAAGTCACCCAGTGTCTCAGGTTCCCTATGTATCACAGTGTCAGTGTCCCCATGTCGCCCAGTCCCCTAGTCTCCCAGTGTCTCAGTGTCCCCATTTCTCCCAGTGTCCCAATGTCTCAGTGTGTCCCCATGTCACTAGTATACTGGGGACACAGTGAGACATGGGGACACTGAGAGACATGGGGACACTGAGAGACATGGGGACACTAAGACATATAGGGAAACTGGGAGAAATAGGGACACAGACACTAGGGACACAGACACTGGGAGACATGGGGACACTGAAACATTTGGGGACACTAAGACACTAGGGACACAGAGACATGGGAACACAGACAGTGGGAGACTAGGGGACACTGGCTGGGAGACAGACACTTGGGGACACTGGGAGACATGGAGACAGTTGTGGACATAGACATGGGGACAATGGGACATATAGGGAAACTAGGCACACAGACACTAGGAACACAGACACTGGGAGACATGGGGACACTGAAACATTTGGGGACACTTAGACACTAGGGACACAGAGACATGGGAATACAGACACTGGGAGACTAGGGGACACTGGCTGGGAGACAGACACTTTGGGCACACTGGGAGACTTGGGGACACAGACACTAGATGGGGGAAATGGGAACACTGGGAGAAATCGGGACATAGTGTCTCAGCATCCCCATGTGTCTCAGCATCCCCATGTGTCTCAGCATCCCCATGTGTCTCAGCATCCCCATGTGTCTCAGCATCCCCATGTGTCTCAGCATCCCCATGTGTCTCAGCATCCCCATGTGTCTCAGCATCCCCATGTGTCTCAGCATCCCCATGTGTCTCAGCATCCCCATGTGTCTCAGCATCCCCATGTGTCTCAGCATCCCCATGTGTCTCAGCATCCCCATGTGTCTCAGCATCCCCATGTGTCTCAGCATCCCCATGTGTCTCAGCGTCCCCTAGTGTCAGCGTCCCCTAGTGTCAGTGTCCCCTAGTGTCAGTGTCCCCTAGTGTCAGTGTCCCCTAGTGTCAGTGTCCCCTAGTGTCAGTGTCCCCTAGTGTCAGTGTCCCCTAGTGTCAGTGTCCCCTAGTGTCTCAGTGTCCCCATGTTTTCCAGTGTCCCCAAGTGTCTCAGTGTCCCCATGTTTTCCAGTGTCCCCAAGTGTCTCAGTGTCCTCATGTTTTCCAGTGTCCCCAAGTGTCAGTGTTTCCAGGTTTCCCAGTGTCTGTGTCCCCATGTGTCCCCTAGTGTCTCAGTGTCCCCTAGTGTCTCAGTGTCCCCTAGTGTCTCAGTGTCCCCTAGTGTCTCAGTGTCCCCTAGTGTCTCAGTGTCCCCTAGTGTCTCAGTGTCCCCTAGTGTCTCAGTGTCCCCTAGTGTCTCAGTGTCCCCTAGTGTCTCAGTGTCCCCTAGTGTCTCAGTGTCCCCTAGTGTCTCAGTGTCCCCTAGTGTCTCAGTGTCCCCTAGTGTCTCAGTGTCCCCTAGTGTCTCAGTGTCCCCTAGTGTCTCAGTGTCCCCTAGTGTCTCAGTGTCCCCTAGTGTCTCAGTGTCCCCTAGTGTCTCAGTGTCCCCTAGTGTCTCAGTGTCCCCTAGTGTCTCAGTGTCCCCTAGTGTCTCAGTGTCCCCTAGTGTCTCAGTGTCCCCTAGTGTCTCAGTGTCCCCTAGTGTCTCAGTGTCCCCTAGTGTCTCAGTGTCCCCTAGTGTCTCAGTGTCCCCTAGTGTCTCAGTGTCCCCTAGTGTCTCAGTGTCCCCTAGTGTCTCAGTGTCCCCTAGTGTCTCAGTGTCCCCTAGTGTCTCAGTGTCCCCTAGTGTCTCAGTGTCCCCTAGTGTCTCAGTGTTCCCTAGTGTCTCAGTGTTCCCTAGTGTCTCAGTGTTCCCTAGTGTCTCAGTGTTCCCTAGTGTCTCAGTGTTCCCTAGTGTCTCAGTGTTCCCTAGTGTCTCAGTGTTCCCTAGTGTCTCAGTGTTCCCTAGTGTCTCAGTGTTCCCTAGTGTCTCAGTGTTCCCTAGTGTCTCAGTGTTCCCTAGTGTCTCAGTGTTCCCTAGTGTCTCAGTGTTCCCTAGTGTCTCAGTGTTCCCTAGTGTCTCAGTGTTCCCTAGTGTCTCAGTGTCCACATGTGTCCCTGCTGCCTTTCCCCCCATCCCTCACTTACCTGAGCTGTAGAGCTGCTGTCTGGACTCTCTGTGCTGTGTAGCTGCTCCCCCACTGATCAGTGAGTAGTAGAGAGAGGCAGGGATATGCTGTAACTTCCTATATCTGCCTCTCTCCACACACAGTGACCCTACTGGCCGGTGCTGGTATTGCAGAGTAATCTCCATTTATTTTGAGAAAAATACCTGCATTTGTATTACCGGTATTACTGCAATACCGGCACGGCCAGGCAGCTTCAAATACCGGCTGTGCAAGTAAAATACCAGTCAGATGGCAAACCTAAGAGTAGTGTGTAAAAAAAAAAAAAAAATTTTTTTTTTTTTTATTTTTTTTTTTAATGGGCCTATTCCATGGGCCTGGGCCTGGAGCTGCAGCTCCATCAGCCCCTATGTTAATCCGGCCCTGCAAGGCAGAAGCATGGTGCAAATTATACCACAGAAACTGAGCATGTCACACTCTGATGAAGAATGCACAGAACATACGCAGATATCCTACATTTCATAGCTTTACAGTTGCTCTGCAGCTCATACTTACGGTCTATTCACAACTCCAGTAGATATATTTCCTAAGAAAATGAGGAATGAGACCGAATAGAAAAACTCATGACACTCAAAAGAAACCATTTACGGAGCTGCTTTTTTGTATGATGAAGTGGTGATAGCACCAGGAAAGCCTAAGTCAACGCATTTTAGCATGCAACAGCTTCCAGTAGCTCTCCTGACCTAACCCATGTGTCAGCAGCTTTGTGTCTGAAGTAGTTGAGGCAGGGAGAGTTGCCCAGCAGATTCACAGGCAAGAAGTCAAACAAACAAAAAAACAGTGGTGCTGGGATAGTTCCTTAAAGGCACAGCCTAAGCAACAAAGATCCAGTGCAGCTGCAAGTTGTTTAGCTTGTGATAAAGAATACTGTTTTCTTTCACGGAATCCCCACAGTTCTAGAGGTGGTCAGACAGCTACTCTGGCCTTAGGATAAAAATAGGCTCAGTAATTTAATCTATTTTATATTCAGTGTCAGCATGTGTGCCATCTCTATACCAGATCGTAAGAAATCTGAGAATTCATTTAATGGAGCTACTGCATATATAAACCATGGCTAAAACCGCTACTAGAGCAGAGTCCATGGTTTATGCATTCAAATTTTATAACATGACAGGAGGCTTCATATTTTGCATAATCTTTCTTTACTCACTCCATATCAGCAAAGAAAAAAAAACGCAAGAAAACTGAGAACCAATCAAATATAAACAGTGACTATAAGAGCGAACACTCCGGCACTTTCGTCCTGCGAACGTCCACCTAGCGCGAACTTCTTCGTATGTGCGTTGCTTATTTGCCGCGCGTACTTACTCCCAAACGCCTAACCACTCGGTCCCAGTTTTGGTTCTGCGTCCGACTGCCGAACACTCGTTCATCTCCCAAACGTCGACAACGTGCCGGATTCCTGCGGAGATCACATTGTTCCCATTTTGGCTCTGTAATCTCGTGAGAACCGCACGGCCATCTTAGGTACTCTGGAATCCCCTCAGACGAAGCTGTCTCTCTCTGCTAGTGTTGAAAACTTCACTTTGCCTTCCACCTTCATACTGGGACCAGGCAGCAGGTTTGTACCTTGGGTTTGGTTAATACCAGTTGTGATCTCCCTTATCCTGGTTGGGGTGAGCCCCCTTTTTGTGCTGCTGAGCAGACCTGTGCATGCAGGCTTGGATTCTCCTGGATGTGCCCCAGTGACTTATAGCCTTCCCATCATATTGGCCTACTACTGGCAACTATCTGAACAGGCTATTTGAACACCTGTGACAAACCTCCCCCCGATTCCTAGGCCTCTGCTACCCTATGGTCTGAGATCACAGTTATTGCCGTACCCACTGAGAAGCCCAATTGTACTTTGGTTTAACCAGTCGACCTGCAGGCCATGATTGCCGGGGGGATGGAGAAGGCACTTTCCAAGGAGTTTCCCCTTTCCAAGACCCCACTAAGATGGCCCACCCAATCAAACTCATCACAGGGTGGATTCAGAGAACTGACACCTCCAGGGAACGCTCCTTCCCGGCCAAAAACCACTGGAAGGGTGAAAGCTCTACTGTCAAGAAGGGCAAAGACAAAGTTCCTCTCAAGCACGGAAGAGCCAAGGCGCAACCTGTCCAAGGACCTGCGCAGGTTCCCTCCTCGGATGAGGAGCAGGAGCCCACAAATGCGCTCTCTATTCTGGATGATTGGCAGGCGGAAGCGTCCGAATTGGATGAGGGCCCATGGGACTCCACAACTAGGTCTGACTCAGATTACTTAACAGAAATGTTTCTGGGTGAGCTCCAGAAAGAAAACCCTGTGACTGGCGGTAAGACTGAAGTGCTCCTGGACGCTTGCGGTTAACACATGTTTGACCCACGGAACATCTGCCACCCTCGCTCTGGTGACTGGTCACCTCCAGCACACAACCAAATTCATGCACTTTTTGCTCCATGAACCCCTTGACAAGGAGGTTAGGAAACGTATGTGGTCGGAATGCCCTCGCCCTGCGCTGGCCAATAAAGCGGCCTACACCTCGGAATCGGATCAGCTCATACTGACGTTTATGGCCTGTGGTGGCAAAGACCCTCGCAAAGGGGTCGAATGTGGCTTTAAAGGGGCATAGGATAAACTGCTGGATGCCATCGGGCCTCCCGGGTGATGTATTTGGCGGATGACGCTTATACTTGTGCAGATACTTTCACCTCAGATATGGAGCGCGAGTGGGCACGTGAGATGAGGGAGTGGGCACAGAGGTGCTTTTGCTTCCTCTGCAATACTACTGTGGCAGTCTCTTCGGAGAGACGCTGAGCAGCACTTTTCTGCGTAGACCAAAACTAGCTAGATCTCGGCACCAAAGAGCTCGAATCCTCGGCACAGGGTAAATTGTTCGGAAAGGCCTTTCTAAAAGGAACAAACATGTTAATATATTTACTTCACTGAATAAGGCTTAGTCTTCAATGTAAAGAGTCTTCCGCCATCCAACACCCAGAGGTGTTTTTGGCAGGGCTGGTCGGCAGAGGGGCTGTGCTAACAGCTGCTTCTGGCCACCAGGCCCTAGTACAAACCAGCACCACCCCTTCTACCCGGAGGTGGAGAACCGCCAACGCTTCTATTATTCCAGAGGCTCGGACCGCGACGGAAGAGTAAGTTCACGCGCAAGATTCACCTCTGGTAAGTCACCATTTTATTTTCCCTTCACATATTGTCCAAGTAGCAGGCAGAATTCCCCAGACCCTTTACATTAATCGGGCCATGCAATGCCTCAAGGCACGGATTATTTGCCGAAACCCCACATACGATCAACCTGTACCGATATTGGACAAAGTCCGCACGGAACTTCAATGGTGGCTGGATTGCATGCAGGCGTGGAACGGTCGAGCCATATTTTGTACTCAACCAGATTTCATCTTGGAGCCAGATGCCAGCCTTCAAGGCTGGGGGGCCACAGAACACAACAGCCACGGGAGGCGTATGGACTTCCCAAAAACTGGTTATGCATATCAATTACCTGGAGCTTATGGCAGGTTCATTTGAAATACGCAGCCTCACGATCGGAAAATCCGATTGCTGCATCTTGCTCCGGATGGACAAGGTCTCAAAGGAGATTTTCGACTACTGTATCGTGAAACATCACTCTGCTAGAGGAACATTTGCCGGGAGCATCCATTCTCACAGCGGACTGGTCCTCTCTTCACTGGCGGGACGGAAGCGACTGGATATTGAATCTTCTGGTCTTTCCTGACCTGAATTACCAGAGGACCATTTCGACTAGACCTGTTTGCATCCTGCAACAACTGCCAAACACCGGAGTTCTTCAGCTGGCTTCCGGACCTGGAGAGAGCATTGCAGTGGACGCCTTCCTTCAGACTTGGCCACACCACGGAGCCTATGCCTTCCCACCGTTTGCAATGATAGCAAGAGTCCTACAGCAAGACCGGTGGCGCTGACGCTACTCACACCTCTATGGCAGAGTCAACCCTGGTTACCAGACCTACTAGAGTTATCTTATGAGGACCCCCTCCTCCTGCTGAATGACCCGTCGGTCCTCAAGAACTCATTAGGACATTCGCACACGATGATCCTAGACGGCCATCTCCTCTTGGTGGCTTGGACGCTTTCCGGAGTGCACGATGCATCGGAGACTTATCACAGGACGCCAAGGACCTTCTCTGGAACTCCTGGGCGCCAGGGACAAGAAGATTCTACCTCTCAGCCTGGCTATCCTGGTCCAATTGGTTTCTGGGACAGAACCTCAATCCCTTTACGACCCCTGTATCCTCGATACTCAATTTCCTCTCATCGCTATTTATCACTGTGAAATCTTATCGTTCCATTAACGTGGTCCAGTCGGCTATCTCAGTAGCCCACATACCATCGCAAGGTATTCCGGTGGGGCAAGATCCCCTTATCTGCCGCATTCTCCGCGGCATCTCTTTGCTTTGTCCTCCAGGACCCAAATACTCACGGCTTTGGGACGTCGGGGTTGTCCTCCAGTTTTTGCGCAACTGGCCCTCTAAGGAACAACTTTTGCTACGGCAACTTACGGGCAAGTTTGATTTTATAAATAAATAAAATAACGTGAAATAGTCCAAAAGAGTCTCACTAGAGCAACAGTGCTTGATGGAATATAGATGGGTAGGCTTTTCAGTAGAGGTGGGTGCGTCCTAGTGTCTCAGGGTATTCGCATATTTGAAAAACAAGGAGACGGGGGCAGCCAGTAGTGCAATCTGTCTAAAATCCAGAGGGTAAAATAATAGACGGTAAAGAACTAACATTTAAAAGAGCTATGGCCGGCTCTGGTATGAAGGGCGGACAGCAATATAATCCTCGCTTATGGGATATGTGAAGGGAGTGCGTCTGTCAACACCATCTGGTCATCCAAGGCTCCAAAAGGGATAAAAAAGAGGCGACAATAGTGCTCTCAATTAGATAAAATTAAGTTAAAAAGTTACTAAAATTATACTCAGGTATAGAGCAGAAACACTGCTTTATTAGTAAAGCGTTGGTGGTATGATCCCCACCTGGGATTTCTTTAAGTGCAGGAACAACTATTTTACTCTCTGGATTTTAGACATATTGCACTACTGGCTTCTCCTGTCTCCTTGTTTTTCATATATGCGAATACCCTGAGACACTAGGACGCACCCACCTCTACTGAAAAGCCTACCCATCTATATTCCATCAAGCACTGTTGCTCTAGTGAGACTCTTTTGGACTATTTTATGTTATTTTAATTATTTTATTTTATTTATTTTTTACTGGCGCAGCCCTACCCCATGTCTCTGTATTTTCCCATTTGTTGAAGGATTTGAGGGGTCTCCTTTGTTTGGGTTGCTGCCTATCTTCATATTGTTTGTTAATTAGCGCAGATTTCCTTCTGTATTTTGTGTATTTATCACTGCATACAGCTTATTTCATTCTAGTAACACTTGTTACACTCTTTTTCAGCTTAATAAGAATTTTCTATGGATTCCAGTCTGTTCCTGACTGTCGAATTTGGGATTACTGTTCCTGTATTGGTTTTCTTTCTACTATGTTGCTACTTCTCCGTTTAGATGAACTTATGGACGTCGCAGTTTTTCAGAGGAAGTGATGCGGTCGACTACGCCTTTTATAGTCACTGCTTATATTTGATTGGTTCTCAGTTTGCTTATGTTTATTCTTTGCTGCTATGGAGTGAGGAGTGAGAGAGACACACACACACACACACACAATATGTTAGGGTAGTAGAAGGACATACAAGTCCCAATCGACTTGGGATTGATTGGAGCTCAACTTCTGTAAAGCAGATGCTGTCCTTAAAAATCTGACTGAAGTGATCTGGATAAAGTTTTACAGAAACTACATGGTTTCCATTGCAGGCTTAAGACTGCCTCTAGTGGCTGTCTGCCAGATAGCCGCTAGAGGCACTTCCTGCATTTAAAGGGAAAAACTAATAACCCCTTCAGTCACTTACTTCAGTGCCAGGAAAACTAATAACCCCTTCAGTCACTTACCTGAATCCAGTGCCTCAGCTCCACCCATGCTCCACCTCCGCTGACGGCAATGGCTGCGCTCGCATTAGTATCCCTTTAACTCTGTGAAACGACACTGGACTCCCAGCATCTTGCAAACTTGATTCAATGCTTTCCAATGGGGGGGGGGGGGGGAAGGACCTAATACACGCGCTGCACTCGCCACCCATGCGCGTTAAATTCCAGACGGACATCGGAATAGGTGGAGGCAGAGCCAGTGACCTCAGTGCTGGAAATAGGCAAGTGTTTGAAAGGGTTAACCCTTTGATTGTTGCGACGAGGTGAACACAAATACAGAGGGTCACTATTATGTTAGAACACAGTTTTGTATTCCTTACACTATACTGTTCTTTTAATTCAGTCCCTCTCTCATTAGTGGTATACTAAAGGTGGAGCTAGACAGTGAGTCTCTCACTGACTCCTGGCATATCAGCTTCAAGAGTGGACTCCCCTCAGAGACAGCGGCTGCTGAGGATGTAGCTCTCACTACTCTTAGACAAGGCAAGCGTGTCCCTGTGCAGCGCAAAAATCAAGAACAATGAACAGAGAAAGTCATATAGTTTATTAACTGTCAAAATAAACACACACACAAATATTTATTTTTACAGACATATCATTCCAATGTTCTTTTTATTTGCAATAACAAGTTACAGCACAAAATACTAGATCTGGGACATCGCATTAATTGACAGCACGGGAAGAATTAATGCAGCAGAAGTATATCAAAACCTAAACCATTCTGCATATCTGTGCCAGCATGCAACCTCTGGTTAGAATACTAAAACTCCAAGATTACAGAATATTTTGGCTGCCACACAGTGGAATCGTCCTTCAGACATTAACGGCTATATCCAAAGCACAGTCTCCAGGCTAACAAAACTACAGGTGTCCTAAATGTAATCAGAAGTGCAAGAGACAACCTATTATAAAAACAACAGCAATTCTCTCTTTACCAGAATGAAAGGCCTATCATAGCCTTATCAAATTCATTTTTTCCAGTTATGGTAAACTTCAACAGTAAACAAAATAAAATTCATTGATAACATTCCAGATAATGTTTTAAGTAGTCAGTTATTTTTTACCTATTCTGAAATGCAGTTTATTTGCGAATAATCACACTGTCGAAATAATACTTTGAAACCCAGGATAACAATTTGCAACACAATTTCCTGCAACTCTCTTCACACCAACACATTCCAAAAGATTGTGTCACTTTACAATTATTGGTCCAAAAGGACTTTAAATTGGCGTCGCAGATCCAAAATGCGTACACTTTAGGTAAGGTATGGGCATAAAATATTAAGACTGTACTGCTAGCATTGTGGTAGGCACCTGGTCACAAACACAGCTATTGGAGAGTAGTTGACTACTTGTCCTATGACAATCAAGTTCAACACAGATAAACATTTGTAGTGGCCAAGAGATTAAAGCAGCACTGTCACACCGAACTCTCCTATTGTTTCCTCTTCCTCTCTCAGAATCTGTACTTTTCTTCTTTTCGGATCTAGTTTTCTTTAAAACAAAAAGATAAAGTAGGGACTACTTTGTTTTATGCATTTTTCCTACGCTTGAGTTTCTCTGACCAAAGGAGGGGTTAAAGTCTGTTCCATTACCTATGTGTCAAGGAGAATGGGGAGTACCGTATATACTGGAGTATAAGCAGAGTTTTTCAGCACATTTTTTGTGCTGAAAAACCCCAACTCGGCTTATACTCGAGTCAGTGTCTGTATTATAGCAATTTACAAGTGAGAGCCCCCCTCCCTGGCCAGCTAGCAAGCAAGGAGGGGGGAAGAAACAAAAAATATATATAAATAATAAAATATTAATAATTAAAAAAATAATAGTACAAATAAAATAAAATACAAAATAATAAAAAAATAATAACAAAAAATAATTAAAATAAAAAATAATAAAATAATAAAAATAAAAAAAACTTGCCCACCCCCCACCAAGGCTCTGCAACACACACACTGCAAATCAATATTCAATTCATATATTTTTTTTAGGATCTAATTTTATTTAGAAATTACCAGTAGCTGCTGCATTTCCCACCCTAGTCTTATACTCGAGTCAATACGTTTTCCCAGTTTTTTGGGGTAAAATTAGGGGCCTCGGCTTATATTCGGGTCGGCTTATACTCTAGTATATACAGTACTCTTTGACACAGGAAATGGAACCGACTTATACTCCTTTCTTTGGTGAAGCGTAGGAAAAACACATAGGATGTTACTATGTTCTAATGAAAACTAGATAAGAGAAAGAAAAGAATATCAGATTCTGAGAGAGGCCACTTTAATGGCCAAGTATTGAGGAAAACCTGTAGATGCTTGCAAAAATAATATGAAACCGTTTTTAAAAAATTTCATGTTTTAATATAGGAACTTTATGGATATATTTTTTTTCCCAATTTTGTATCAGGTATATTAAGATCGGAAACATTCCAGTTTACCAACCACCAGATTATTTGCTTCTGAATAGAAAAGTCATTCAGTAAGCATACAAACGAACAACAGAAAACCTAAGTGGTTTCATTCCTTTGCCTTCTCTAAAGAGGCAGGTGTTTACACAGTGAACGGCACATGGGGAAATCTCATAACTTTTACATAAAAAAAAAAAAATCTCAATATGTGAACTATTTGAAATAACAGACATTATAGGCCTTGCTGACATTTTAAAAACGGTTTCCCAAAACCAATCAGTAGAGGATCTAAATAAAAGAAGTCCGTCATATTCAAACTTTTAACCATAAGGGTATCTTTGTTAAAAGAACACTTTAGGGGGGCGTGGCTAACCGAGCAACAGAGTGGACGCAAACCTCTGGAGCTCCGAGGAAGAAACTTAAATATTGCGAATTCCCAGAAATATTGAAGCCCCACAGGTGACAAACTTACCCACCCTCCAACAGAGACTGCCATGGGACGAAAAAATAAAAAATACCAGCCTCCAGCGACACCGAAAATGCCAGACATCAGGCTCTCCTTTGAGAGACCCGCAGCCGCAACCGCGGCTCCCGCCAAAATGGCGCCCGCGGCCCGGGCAGAAATGGAGGCCTCAGACGCATCCCAAGAAGAGGGAGACACATCCTCTTCACCCGAACCAGGAGAAGATTACCCAGAAACGGATTCCGAGGAGGACTCATCCCCAGTGACTAAGGGAGATATGAAAAACCTCCTGCAAGAAATAAGGCAAGTCTGGAAATCGGACCTGAAAGAGGCCCAAGCAGACATAGGGGACCTCCGCAAGAGGATCTCCGAAATTGAAAACAAAGACAAAACGGGAACACAAGATGCAGGACACCCACAACCAAATAGAGGACCTAACCTCCAAAGTGCAGAAACTTACCCGGTCAGTGACCGCACTGGAATCCCGCCACAGGCGCAAGAATGTCCGCATGCGGGGCATACCAGAAACGGTGAGCGACGATGCTCTGCTACCCTTCACACAGAGACTGGTGGCCTCAATGGGCCTAAAGAACAAAGATACCAAGGGGATGGTGGTCTCGGCGTTCCGAGTACGGAAAGCGGCAACAGCGCCCCAAGGGGCCCCGAGAGACACAATAGTTATCTCTAGAGACATAACAGTGAGAGCCGCTATCCTCAACAGGTCCAGGGAGATAAAGTCATTCCGGCTCGAGGGCTGCTGCGTGACAATCTTTGGAGATCTTCCCTTCGAGGTACTAGCGGCAAGGAGACAACTGGCTCCAGTAGCCAAGAAACTGAGAGAGGCAGAGGTCCGGTACCGCTGGGGAGCAGACGGAACGCTGAATATCCAAAAAGGGAGCGAGACTCTTACACTATTGCCAGGAGAAGATCCCACGGCGCTCTGGAAGGCCATAAACTTACCGAGCGAAGAACCACAAAGCACTGGGGCCTGATCCTGAAAGTATCGACAAAGATAGAATGAGAGCCTGCGAGCAGAGATGCCCTGACACAAGGACTGACCCGCCACTTGACTGACCCCATATCAGGCAACACGACCTATAGACCACACAAGACTCACATAAAAAGGGAGGGAGACGACCTCACACCGGGACGAAGCGGCAAGTATCCCAGGCCACTTCGCCCCTAAGACATAACATAAGACACTCTACGAGACACAGCACCACATAGACCAGACGCCTAGCACCATGACTACACGAGACTACACAACATAGATAACACAAAATAACCCACAAGAGACGAGGACACACACCAGACTATAACAAGACCCATCAGATGGCAACCCATGTGTCATGTAAGAATGTACAGCAGAACTTTAAAATGAATGACTTATAGACGAGCACAGAATAACGCTTGCCTCCATGACATACTCTGTATAAGTTGTATTCTTTGATGCAAAACCTCAATAAAATACAAATTTAAAAAAAAAAAAGAACACTTCAAACAAAACAGGGTGCTCGTGTGGTTATGGCACCATGTGTGCCCTATACATTGTGCTAACTCATTAAAAAAAATACAGGGGAGTTACAATATTTTAAAATATAGATTTCTAAAAAAAAATTATTTTCCAGAAGAGCTTCAGAACTGAGAAATTTAGGATTGAATCAGTCAGACAACCTTACCGATAAGTGTCTTTGGGCAAGACAATATATATCTACCTACAACTTTGTCTAATTGTGAAGTGCAACAGAAGATATTGATGCTATAAATATCATTATCAATATTAATAATAACGCCAAGGATTGTATGATGATGGAGCAGGAGAACCCTCCTACAGTCAGTTTTCCTGTTCTCAGATATTCCCAACAAGTATTTGCTGTGTAAATATAGAAATATTGTGACCAATATCACTCTTTTTGGGTGCCTATGTGCTTGTAGTTAAGACAGCATGTTGGTATCACAGATGATAATTGAGGAAGTGTCCCCTAAGTAGAGCCAAACATTTCAGAGATAATTTGATAATAAAATGATCATTTCTGAAAGACGCAAGTCCAATGGACGATCATTTAGCTAAACTTCAAAAACAGAATAAAAAAATAAAACAAAAAAACAGGACTCATCAACTGCACCACAAAAAAAGAATTCTATACTATTGCCTCCTAGTAAGAACAAACAGTATATCTACACAATACCCACACAGGTAGATTTCCATGCCAGCAGTGTACTTAGCCCACACAGAGACCAAATAGTATATATCCACGTTTCATGCATACCGAACACTATGCATTGGATGCCAATACTTGAATAATATCAAGGTTAAAATATCTACATTGTGTTGAAATGTATGAACTGGATGGTAAAATCTGTGACAGGTAATACATGTAACACTTCCATGCAGGGGGGGAGCCCTTACCTTGGCCAGAACGGTTTCATGTCCCATACCTGGAATTAGTGGACATTACACTCCCAACTGTTACCTCTGCTATTTTAAAGCTGGTTATAATGGTTATGCGGCCAGCTGGAACTTACCGCTAACAAACATTCTAAGGAGTTGTGCCGTTTTAGAACAATAGGTTCTTAGTTTGAGTCTTTTAGCGAATTGCTTAGCTCTGAGAGCTTTCCATCAGCAGTAGTGGAGGTGAGGAGCAGCGCCTACTGGATCCCAAGTAGGAAATCAAACCAACTAAATACGTATATATTATAAGAATACTAATGCACATGGACAAAAATCCTTCCTTATGTTCCCACTTAAAGAGACACTATAGTCACCTGAACAACTTTAGCTTAATGAAGCAGTTTTGGTGTATAGAACATGCCCCTGCAGCCTCACTGTTCAATCCTCTGCCATTTAGGAGTTAAATCCCTTTGTTTATGAACGCTAGTCACACCTCCCTGCATGTGACTTGCACAGCCTTCCATAAACACTTCCTGTAAAGAGAGCCCTATTTAGGCTTTCTTTATTGCAAGTTCTGTTTAATTAAGATTTTCTTATCCCCTGCTATGTTAATAGCTTGCTAGACCCTGCAAGAGCCTCCTGTATGTGATTAAAGTTCAATTTAGAGATTGAGATACAATTATTTAAGGTAAATTACAACTGTTTGAAAGTGAAACCAGTTGTTTTTTTCATGCAGGCTCTGTCAATCATAGCCAGGGGAGGTGTGGCTAGGGCTGCATAAACAGAAACAAAGTGATTTAACTCCTGACAGTGAATTGAGCAGTGAAATTGCAGGGGAATGATCTATACACTAAAACTGCTTTATTTAGCTAAAGTAATTTAGGTGACTATAGTGTTCCTTTAACTTGGCGTATTTGGGGCATATATACATAACTGTGCAGCCAGACTTCCTCCATCCCCATTGGCGCTACATTGTACAGGTCTATTAAAGGGGAATGGACATGCCATTATAAACCCCTTTAGTTTAGGTGCTTAATAACCCACCTCGCCCCCCAAAAAATCCAAATGAGACCATTGAGGGCCCCTTTCAGACTAATGTTTTTAAGTGGAGAAAAGCCTTTTTACGCTTTGCTCAGTCAGAGACCGGATTGTTTGCCTAGAGCAGACAAGGCCCTCCTTTATCCCACTATTAGAATATCTCATCCCACTGCCCATGGGGTGGGTTTTTAAGTTGACCAGCTGCTGGCTGCTCATAGATTAGTAGATATGCCCCTCACCTATTGTATGTCACCTAGGGGCAGGATACATTTCTCCTGACAGTTATGTGGGTGTCATATTGACCTCCACAGGTTTATTTTTTTTTCCACTTTATTTGTGGAGGCGGGGTAGCAAATAGTCTGGATTTAAACAGATATGCTTGCAGAGAGCAAGTGAATGTATTTGCACTCCACAGGGGATTTTTATTATTTTTTATATATTACTACGACGGTGCTAGGAGGAGGATGCAGGAGCAAGGAACAACGAGCCCAATGGACACTGACAGCCAGAAAGTTGCATCATGATTTATTTATACAATTTATAAAAGTGCCTATTTCTCAAAGAGATCGGCACTTTTAGAACGTGCCATTAAATTGTCACCAAAGTGCTTTATGGTGTGGAGTGGTTCTTGAAGTAGATTTGCAAATACAGTTGGAATACGCTAGTTTCCACCATATTTTGTTAAAGGGATCCTATAGTGCCAGGAAAAAAAAAACAAAAAAACATTTTCCTTGCACTATAGGTACCCCCCCTCCCCCCCTTGTGGCTGAAGGGGTCACTTAGCTGAATCCAGTGCTGGGTCCGGCTCCACCCACGCCAGTGACCGCGCGTGTGCATATTAGACCTCCCCATAGGAAAGCATTATTCAACACTTTCCTATGGGGAAAATCTGATGCTGGAGGTCCATGAGGTAAGATAACGGTGCAAAAGTCAGTTTGGATTCCGGAAGCGCCCCCTATGGCGCCACTGAGGGCAGACTTAGAGCTGCAATATAAACAATGCAGTTCTTTGGACCTGCAATTTTTTACATTGCAGCACTAAGTGCAACAGGGAGACAGCACCCAGACCAGTTCAATGAGCTGAAGTGGTCCAGGTGCCTACAGTGCCCCTTTAATGCACAAAAATTTAAGTGCTTAGTGAGTAACACCAATAATGTACATTTGCCAATTCTACCTCAGTAGATTAGTACATGCTCCTCCTGTTTACTGCTGATTGAAAAGAGTCAGTAATCTTGAAGTGGTCTGGGTGCAATGACCATGTAGTTTTAACCTTGCAATGTAAAATACTGCAGTTTTGTAAAGACTGCAATGATTGCATTAAAACAGTTTCTGCATGAAGAACAGTCAAACTATTCTCAATAATATACTCAATACTGCTACTAGAGGCCATGCGTGTGCACTGTCCTTCCAATGCTTCCCTACTGGATGAGATCAGAATATTTTTATTTTCATTTATTCATTTTATTTTTCATTTATTTCATAATGCTATATATAATCTGCCTTTAAGTTTAGGAAGCATTCCCACAAAACGCATACTGCACATCAGAAACTTGACATTATCTACAAAGTGGTTATATAAAAATTATTTTTATTGCTTACATTGTTCTCACTGTCATCTTCACACATGGATTCGTCCACAAACTGCTGTCCATTCTGCAGAGAAAAGAACCAAAACATTTTAATCTTTATTATGTTTGAGAATTTTTATCAACATTTCATTGCTATGTATAAAATGTGCAAAATGCATGTACAGATTTCAAAACAATTTCTGACGAGTATTACAGAACTTTTTGCACGCTCACAGATGTGTTAGAGGAACATAAAAAACAAAAACCACAACACAACACAACCAGTCTTGCTGGTAAATAGCAGTGGCAAATTGTTGCTATTAACCCCTTAAGGACACTGCTTCGGAAGCTTGTCTTTCACTTAATGACGGCATTTTTTGAATTTTTTGCTGTTTGCGTTCAACTGCAATTTGCATTTGACCAATTTATTGCACCGATGCATATTATATACAGTTTTTTAAAGGACAGAAAGGGCTTTAATTTGATGTAACATATATATATATACACACATGCTTATTTATTATAAAAAAAATACCGAAAAATACAGTTTTTGCAATAATAATGTGTGCACAATTAGTGCAGGTTAAGGAAAGTAATTAAAAAATAAATTCATTTAGTTGTTCTGATTTACAGAATATATAATGTGTCTGGGATTTTAAGTTTTTTTTGGTAGTTACAGGTCACAAAGCACAAGGAGTAAAATAAACTTTTAATGTGGAGCGATTTTAGAATTTGGTATGTTTGTCTTGTAAGCTTAATAGCCATAAAAGAAAACAAAATTGCCACACAAAAGTATATATTTATATAAAGTAGACACCACATGCTATTTACCTAAGGTTGTTTTGACACTTTCTTCGTAGTCATTTCACCGCCAATCTCTGCTAAATATTGGAGTAAAATTGTGTTTTTGGGGGGTTTTGGCACACAAACTTATAACAAAGAACTTCTCATGTGTATTTTGTTAGTTGGTGTGTGCTCTTCCTGTACAAAGTTTTATTTTGTGTTCAGTAACATCTGCTGAGTAAAATGACACCCCCATTGTATGTCTTTGGCACTATTTTGTGAAGCTACAGTGCCATACAGGAGACCTGTCCTTTTTAGTAGTCCCAGTCGAATTTTGAGAAACGGATTTAATGAGCCTATGCTTCCATTTGGGATATTATAACAGTTTGACTGTTCAAAAAAACCCCACAAAGGCCTACCATTTGTAAAAGCAGACACTCCAGGGTATATCATAAGGTGCATATTGTGCCTTAACATGCCCCCATTTTTTCACCAATATATGCCAACGTATGTGGTAAAAAATTATTTGGGGCATTTTTTTTTTTAATTTTTTTTTACACATACGGATTGCATTTTTGCTGGGCATTTTGTATATTTCATATGTGCCACTAAGTTCAAAACCCCCAAATTATGCTCAGCTAAGTCTTCTGAGTAAAAAGACATCCCCAGTGAATGTCTTTGGCACTATTTTGTGAAGCTACAGTGCCATATAGGAGACCAAGCCATATCAGTTTTTACCGAACTTTGAATTTTGACGCTGGGCCTATGTGCAATTTCCAAGCATCTTCGCAGGTTTTAAATTCAAACTACCCCACAAAAGCCTACCATTTCTTAAAGTAGACACCCCAGGGTATTTCAAAAGGCATATTTTGAACCTTAGCGTGGGATCATTTTTCCGCTAGCTTGTACCAGGTGTAGTGGTAATAAGCGTTTTTTCTGCCTTTTTGACACACAAAGTGAGTTTGCACAGTATATTTTGCAAACCTTATGTGTACTACCACTGTATAATACTTTATGTTGCTCAGCTATATCAGCTGAGTACAAAAATACCCCCGTATGTACCTTTGCCAGGTATATGTGGACATCGGAGGGGCACATTTGGGACACAGCCATTCCAATTTTTTTTCAAACTTTAAATTTTTACGCTGTGCCATGTTCCAATTTGGAGTAGTTTAGATGGTTGGTTATTGAAACTTCCCCACAAACACATACTATTTATTAAAGAATACAACCTGGGGTAATTCAAAAGGCATATTTTGAACCTTAGCGTGGGATAATTTTTTCTCTAGTTTGTTCTAGGTGTAGTGGTAATGAGCATTTTTAAATGTATTTATTAACTTTTTAAAACTATTTTTTAAACTTTTGTTTTGCTTATTAATTTTTTTTCAACTTTCCTAAACTTTCTTAAAACTTTTTTTTACAGATTTAACATTTTTCTATTTTTTTTTTTTACCGTTAACCCCTAACTAGCAGTAAGCAGCACTAACCGTAAATTCCCCATTTTCCCATAACTCCCACCCACCCCAGCTAGAAAAAAATATTTAATTATTTTTTTTACTTAAACGTTATTAAAAACTTTTTAAAGCGGATTTTAAAACTTTTTGTAACGTTAACCCCAAGTTAGCATAACACCAAATCCCCCAATTCCCCACTAACGTCCACCCTCCCCAGCTAGCTAAATATATAATTTTAAAATACTTTAATTAATAAAATAAATTTAACCCCTGAGGGTTAAAAAAATAAATAAAAAATCAGATCATAGTAAAAAGCAATCCCTGACATTTGATCACTGTAGTCAGTGATCAATTGGCAGGGAAGGGGATAATTTTTTATTAAAATGGTAAAGGGGGGTGGGATTTTAAATAAACTTTTTTTTTTTATTTTTTTTTACACAGGGAAGCAGATCAGCACTGATCCGTCTCCCTGCACTTCACACTGAACCCGGAAGTGCAGGGATGCGGAAGGTGAGTATACACAGCACATGTGCTCGCTCTGACATGCTGTCAGAGCGGGCACATGTGCTGGGACAGCCCAACCCGGTGCTCCCGGTCTGCCTCTAATACAGAGGCAGACCGGAGCACCATTAACCCCGCGATCTGGGGTTAATTTTACCGTGTAAAATTACACTCATCGTTAAGGGTTTCCCCTGTGTGACGGACCTCGCCCGTCACTCGTCGTTAAGGGGTTAATAACAGCTGGTGGCTTGTAGCAGCTAAAAAAAAATTACATTTAAGAATAGCTGCTGCTACTTCACATAGTACCCACCCACTCACTTATTAGCAGATTGCAAGCAAACCACAGAAACACAAACCTAAGCATGCGCACCTTACCGTATGAAGCAAGAAGCAACAGGCAAATAGTGGCTGGACAGTAAAGTTTTAAAATAAATGAGGATCCCTGGCAGAGCTCCACCACCATGGGAGGTATGTGAAGATACACAGTACACACTACCTTATAGGACAGAGGGCGAGCGGGGGAGAGGAAGAGAGAGAGAGCGCAAGAATTAACACAGATCTGCACACCAGTCAAGCCATAAGACTTGCTTTTCCCACAGAAGTCTCAAATTTGCAGTGCAGTTACTACTGCAAGGGATTTCAGGTGAACAGATGCAAATAAGCTCAACAAAGAATTACCTTTTAATAAATAGAGGCAAAAAGGTAATTTTTTGCTGATGAAATTTGCATCTGCCCACCCAGAATCCCTTACAGTATTAACAGAACTGCAAATTTGAGATTTCTGTGGGAAAAGCAAGTTCTATTGCTTGACTGGTGTGTGTAACAATATATTGGGGGAAAATAAAAAAAAAAAAAGAGAGAAAACACACACACACACACACACAATCCCGAAGTTACAAGCCAGAGTGCTCTGACTGTACTTTCTGCCATGCAATCTCAGTCTATTTTTAAATCTAATTACAAGGAGTGAGCAGGTAGCTGGTAGTTGGACAAATGAACAAAGTGTATGCACGATTTTTCGTCCACATTCATTTTGCTGCTCTGTGATTTTCGCCATATTGCAATTTGTTCATACATGAAAAATGAAATTCACACAAACTGTCATTCCTCCAAAAACGAATGCCCACGTTTACCTCCTATTACATCTGCACTTTGAATTCAAGCTCATGAGATCAGCCTTTCATAAACTCAAAATTCCAGCCATGTATATATGTTGACTTATGTCATCACCAGCTTACTGCCTTTCACTTGGAAGAT
>NC_086317.1:129879892-129922392 GCF_036172605.1 Pelobates fuscus
GGGGACACTATGGGATGAGGGGGGACACTATGGGATGAGGGGGGACACTATGGGATGAGGGGGGACACTATGGGATGAGGGGGGGACACTATGGGATAGGGGGGGACACTATGGGATGAGGGGGGGACACTATGGGATGAGGGGGGGACACTATGGGATGAGGGGGGACACTATGGGATGAGGGGGGACACTATGGGATGAGGGGGGGACACGATGGGATGGGGGGGACACTATGGGATGAGGGGGGGACACTATGGGATGAGGGGGGGACACTATGGGATGAGGGGGGGACACTATGGGATGAGGGGGGGACACTATGGGATGAGGGGGGACACTATGGGATGAGGGGGGACACTATGGGATGAGGGGGGACACTATGGGATGAGGGGGGACACTATGGGATGAGGGGGGACACTATGGGATGAGGGGGGACACTATGGGATGAGGGGGGACACTATGGGATGAGGGGGGACACTATGGGATGAGGGGGGACACTATGGGATGAGGGGGGACACTATGGGATGAGGGGGGACACTATGGGATGAGGGGGGACACTATGGGATGAGGGGGGACACTATGGGATGAGGGGGGACACTATGGGATGAGGGGGGACACTATGGGATGAGGGGGGACACTATGGGATGAGGGGGGACACTATGGGATGAGGGGGACACACTATGGGATGAGGGGGGACACTATGGGATGAGGGGGGGACACTATGGGATGAGGGGGGACACTATGGGATGAGGGGGGACACTATGGGATGAGGGGGACACACTATGGGATGAGGGGGACACACTATGGGATGAGGGGGGGACACTATGGGATGAGGGGGACACACTATGGGATGAGGGGGACACTATGGGATGAGGGGGGGGACACTATGGGATGAGGGGGGGGACACTATGGGATGAGGGGGGGACACTATGGGATGAGGGGGGGGACACTATGGGATGAGGGGGGGACACTATGGGATGAGGGGGGACACTATGGGATGAGGGGGGACACTATGGGATGAGGGGGGACACTATGGGATGAGGGGGGACACTATGGGATGAGGGGGGACACTATGGGATGAGGGGGGACACTATGGGATGAGGGGGGACACTATGGGATGAGGGGGGACACTATGGGATGAGGGGGGACACTATGGGATGAGGGGGGACACTATGGGATGAGGGGGGACACACTATGGGATGAGGGGGGGACACTATGGGATGAGGGGGGACACTATGGGATGAGGGGGGGACACTATGGGATGAGGGGGGGACACTATGGGATGAGGGGGGACACTATGGGATGAGGGGACACTATGGGATGAGGGGACACTATGGGATGAGGGGGGGGACACTATGGGATGAGGGGGGGGACACTATGGGATGAGGGGGGGACACTATGGGATGAGGGGGGGACACTATGGGATGAGGGGGGGACACTATGGGATGAGGGGGGACACTATGGGATGAGGGGGGACACTATGGGATGAGGGGGGACACTATGGGATGAGGGGGGACACTATGGGATGAGGGGGGGACACTATGGGATGAGGGGGGGACACTATGGGATGAGGGGGGACACTATGGGATGAGGGGGGGACACTATGGGATGAGGGGGGGACACTATGGGATGAGGGGGGGACACTATGGGATGAGGGGGGGACACTATGGGATGAGGGGGGGACACTATGGGATGAGGGGGGGACACTATGGGATAGGGGGGGACACTATGGGATGAGGGGGGGACACTATGGGATGAGGGGGGGACACTATGGGATGAGGGGGGGACACTATGGGATGAGGGGGGACACTATGGGATGAGGGGGGACACTATGGGATGAGGGGGGACACTATGGGATGAGGGGGGGACACTATGGGATGAGGGGGGACACTATGGGATGAGGGGGGGACACTATGGGATGAGGGGGGACACTATGGGATGAGGGGGGGACACTATGGGATGGGGGGACACTATGGGATGGGGGGGACACTATGGGATGAGGGGGGACACTATGGGATGAGGGGGGACACTATGGGATGAGTGGGGGACACTATGGGATGAGTGGGGGACACTATGGGATGAGGGGGACACTATGGGATGAGGGGGACACTATGGGATGGGGGGGACACTATGGGATGAGGGGGGACACTATGGGATGAGGGGGGACACTATGGGATGAGTGGGGGACACTATGGGATGAGTGGGGGACACTATGTGATGAGAGGGGGACACTATGGGATGAGGGGGACACTATGGGATGAGGGGGACACTATGGGATGAGGGGGACACTATGGGATGAGGGGGGACACTATGGGATGAGGGGGGGACACTATGGGATGAGGGGGGGACACTATGGGATGAGGGGGGACACTATGGGATGAGGGGGGACACTATGGGATGAGGGGGGACACTATGGGATGAGGGGGGACACTATGGGATGAGGGGGGACACTATGGGATGAGGGGGGACACTATGGGATGAGGGGGACACTATGGGATGAGGGGGGACACTATGGGATGAGGGGGGACACTATGGGATGAGGGGGGACACTATGGGATGAGGGGGGACACTATGGGATGAGGGGGGACACTATGGGATGAGGGGGGACACTATGGGATGAGGGGGGACACTATGGGATGAGGGGGGACACTATGGGATGAGGGGGGACACTATGGGATGAGGGGGGACACTATGGAATTTTCGAAAGTACACAAAGTTTATTCAAGAATTGACCTGTTCATTACAGACTCTTTTAATCTGTTACTTTAGAAATTCAAATATTGATCTTATTTCCTGGTTAGATCATGCTCCAATAACCTTGGAGATAGGGGAGGATTATATTCCAGGGAATAGAATAGAGCACCTTGGAGATTAAATGAACTGAATTAAAGTTCTGAAATCTGAAGAAAACTGTAAATATCTGCAAAATCAGATTAAGGAGTTTATCAATCTAAAGGACAACAATGAAGCCTCAATAGGTACACTGTGGTGTGCCCTAAAAAAAAATATACAAGAGGGTTTCTAATTAAAATGGGGATCAATATCAAGAGGAATATGGGGAAACCACTGAATGATCTGTGCATTTCCCTGGCAATATTAGATAGGGCTAATAAATAGAACACTACTATAGATAGATCAGCTCAGATTAAGATTCTCCAGTTGGAAATTAAAAACAGACTGGAACTTAAGGGTTCTAATATTATCCTTAAATTTAATCAGACATGGTACTATGGCGATAATAGAGTGAGTAAATCTTTTTTTAACAAGGTCAAATTTAGCTCTAAAGCAACACAGATCAAGAAAATAATACAGGGAAATAGAGTTCATTTAACACTGGTGGCTATGAATAAAGCCTTTGACGATTCTATGAATCCCTATACAATTTACCTGATTCAAACTCCTCTGTGGAGATTACACGGAAGTTCTTAAACTAAATCTCCCAAAAAGGGGAGCTAGCGATTGAAGAATTGAATACCCCCATAACCCCTGAAGAGATCACAGGGAATATAAAAAATCTGAAATCGGGGAAGTCAACAGGTTCTGACAGGTATTCAGCACTTTTCTACAAGAAATTTGAACTTTTGATTTCCTCTCTATTAGGTAGACTGCTTAATGGGATAAACACTCAAGAGTTTCCAACTGAAATGCTCCAGACTCTAATATCCCCTAGTTCAGGGATAGGCAACCTTTGGCACTACAGATGTTGTGGACTACATCCCCCATAATGCTGGTAAAGCATCATGGGGAGTGTAGTCTAAAACATATAGAGTGCCGATGGTTGCCAATGCCTGCCCTAGTTTAAAGCCAGGAAAGGACGCAAGTTTTATTAGTAACTACCGTCCAATATCTCGTATAAATATTGATATTAAGTTGTTCTCTAAGATACTAGCATAGAGAGTGAAAAAAGTGCTACCCAATTTGTTACACTCAGACTAAACTAGCTTTGTAATCAATAGATCTGGTAGCGGTAATGTACGTAAAATCATAAATCTAATTCAAGAAGTTAACAGAGGATCCTGCCCCTCACTATTTTCTGGCTCTGGATGCAGAAAAGGCCATCGACAGGGTTAGTTGGTCTTTCCTGTCGGAGGCCCTAAAAGCTTTTGGGTGAGCCTATACTCACTACCCTCTGCGAAGGTACAAGGTGGGGGGTTAGAATCCGGTACATTTAAAATAAGCATCGGTACTAGACAAGGTTGTCCATTGGCCCCCATGCTTTCTGTCATATCTATAGATCCCCTAGCAAGATTGATCAAACAAAAGAGATATTGACGCAGACGTCATAATTTTCACTCTTACTAATCCAGTCGACTCAATCTCAGCCAGTCTCAAATGTATTAAAGAATTCAGTATGCAATCTAATTATAAAATCAATATCAGCAAATCATATGCTATTTATTCCAATTTACCTGATTCAGTCTTATCCACACTTAAGGAAATGTATCAGTTTAATTGGTCTTTCAAAACAGCAAAGTATTTGGGAATAAACTTGGGATCTGAATGGATTAAAATTATTCCAAACAATTACTCCCCACTTCTACAAGAAATAAAAAACTAACAAAACTCTAAACTCAAGTACCCAGAAAGATTCTACGAGAATTTCATAAATATTTTTTGGAAATTTGTATGGGACATAAAAAAACCTTACACCTCTCATAAAAATCTATCACAAAACTTAAAGGACCACTCTAGTGCCAGGAAAACATACTCGTTTTCCTGGCACTAGAGTGCCCTGAGGGTGCCCCCACCCTCAGGGCCCCCCTCCCGCCCGGCTCTGGAAAGGGGAAAGTGTTTAAAACTTACCTTTTTCCAGCGGTGGGCGGAGAGCTATCCTCCTCCGATCTTCCTCTTCTCCACCCTGTCGGCTAAATGCGCACGCGCGGCAAGAGCTGCACGCGCATTCAGCCGGTCACATAGGAAAGCATTCATAATGATTTCCTATGGATGCTTGCGTGCGCTCACTGTGATTTTCACAGTGAGAATCACGCAAGCGCCTCTAGCGGCTGTCAATGAGCCACTGTCAACAGCCACTAGAGGATTTAGAGGCTGGCTTAACCCATTCACAAACATAGCAGTTTCTCTGAAACTGAAAAAATGGGTTTATGGGGTTTATTAAAAAATGGGTTAACCCTAGAAGGACCTGGCACCCAGACCACTTCATTAAGCTGAAGTGGTCTGGGTGCCTAGAGTGGTCCTTTAAGGGAAGGGGGAGTATAATTTCCGGACATCTTCATGAAACACTATGCTATCATGATTACACACTTTACATCCTGGAAATATAATGTAATAGATAAAGGTTCTTGGACATGAATTGAAAAGCAATATTTAAAGAAAATAGAGGCCAGAAGGTTATTTTGGTTTGAGTCCATTATTAAAAATCTCAAAATTCTAAATCGCATACTATTCGAACAATTCATGTTCTTGAAAAACTTTTTAAAAAGATATGATAGCAAGGATATTTTATCTAATAAAATATCTCTAGATATATTAACTGGTTACACCCCATATGTAAATTTCTCTAATTGGAAAGAGGAGGGGTTTAACTGTATTGGAGACCTACTTAAGGGTAACAGAATTTTAACACTACAGGAAATATTAGTAAATAAGCCTCTGTTAAAAATGGAATTTCTTACGTATTACAAAATATTCTTTGTTATAAAAAAGTAGAAACTAGTATTTTTTTTATATCATTTTCATTGGAGGGGAGAGAAAAAAAATCCTCTATGAATATAAACCCAAAGAGAAATTAAAAAGTAGAATTAAATGGGAGCAAGAAATAGGGATGGAGTTCCCGGAAGAAGAATGGGCAAGGACATTTAGACTTACAAAAAATACACAACATAACCATATTTGAGAGTTTTATTAAAATACATAGATGGTATATGGTGCCCTACACAATTACTAAATTCCAAATTAATACTCATCATATTCAAAACAAGTGCTGGAGATGCAGCTCTGATATTGGTTCATATAAACATATATGATGGGATTGCAAAAGATTATCTCCATTAAAAGAAAACTAAAACTAGTAATTGGAAAATTGCTGAGATCCCATTTTTTCTTTTAACTACGAAGAGTTTCCAATTTCACATAGATCTTCCATAAATAAATAAACCTTCCCAAATGCTGCTAATCCACATACTAATGGCAACGAAAAGTTGCATTGCCAGAGGTTGGAGGACCTCAGACACCCCTTTTGTTGGACAGAAATTCAATATCAGGTGAACTTTCAGTGTCCAATGGAAAATCAGTATACCTAAATATAAATAATCTTGAGTTATACAATAGAATATGGAACCCATGGGAGAATGCTTAATATAAAATTGTCCTCCTAGGGAACTCCCTATATATCCATCTATATCCCTTGTTCCCCTATTTTCAATTTTGGTCTACATAATGTGTATGAGTGATTCTTGAACGAATGCGTGTTGGTTTTATTTTTACAATGTGATGGAAGGCTGTGTAGGATCTGAAATGCCCCTTTTATATTCCTCATTTTAAATACCCAAACCAAGTACTGTGAAAATCAATGTTTTGTATACCGTGTTTAAAAGATATATTTTTCTATGCTTTAAGATGACCGATGGCTATGGAACTCGCTGAGCTCAACAGAATGACGATACCTCCCCCAGAGACAAACACCCTTATCATAAAGAATGAGCCATGTGTCAACAAGGGAAGAAAAGAGAAGAAACATAGCAACTAAAAGTATCCAATGAAAAGCTTACAACACAATGTATAGCTTATCCAATAAAATGTTTACAGCTTGGGTTATACAATGTATATGTGCTGAATGTGACGATTTATGGCTATAAAAGCCACGCTCAGGCTGTCAGTAAAAAGAAGGATTTTCCTACTGAACTTTTACGTGTCAGTGTGATTATTTCTCTCCTCATGCATGAGCTATACCTTGAACATATTGATTAGGACTGACAATATACAACAGAAGGCAAAATAATCCACTTCAACAACACAAAGGATGTAATGTAATGTAAATCCCAGACAAATCAATTCATTCTGGTGTAGATTAAAAGGAATCTGATCTTGGACGAATCAATAAAATTTTGCACAAGTCTAGTTGCTACAGTGACTATAAACAACTGCTCTCAAGAAGAAGAAACAAAAATGTGTAGTACATATGCCCTTGGCATTTTGTTAAAGTCTGCAACAATATTTTACTCAAGTATGATAATTACTTGAAAGATTGAAGGGGGTGGGGGGGATGTTAAGGAGTGTAAAATAATCATTACCCAGCCACAAAGTGATGTTAAATACACCATTAACAGGTCTGCAAGGGGTAGTTCAATAACGGACAGATACTACAGGTACCAATAGTAAGGTAATAGGTGGTCAGGCAAAAGAAGACAGGAAAAAAAAAAAGCAGCATGTAAACACGAAAAAAACGCTAGTGGAAAAGGAGCAGTAATAAAAGATACATTATGTAATATGTCTTGTGAATATGGAGCCAAACAAATCCGGCTGTGTGAGGAACCTGTTGCCCTGCTGGCTCTCTCTAGTGAACACTTGCAAAACCCTATTTTTAATATTATTGCTCGTGTGACCATGATTTTTTTTAATGTAAACAGCTTAAAGGAACACTATAGGGTCAGGAACACAAACATTTATTCCTGACTCAATACTTTTAAAACCATCATATAACCGACTGGCCCTTATCTTGCCCACACTGTGCAAAGGAAGCAAGCACCTCTTGTAGCCATCTGAGGAGTGGCCAGTGGAGGTATCTCTAGGCTGTAATGTAAAAACTGGATTTTCTCTGGAAACAAAATGCCTAAAGGGAATGATTATACTCGCCAAGTACAAATACAATAAGCTGTAGTTGTTCAGGTGACTATAGTGTCCATTTAACAGAAAAAAATGACATTTATGTTCATTTAAAGGAACTGCATACAAAGTTAATGCAATAGACCTCTAGAAATTAAAAATTAAAGAAACTAAAAATTGTAGTTATACTGATGAAATTTAATTCAAATGTGTTGACAGTAGAAGATGTACTAAAGAATCCAGATAACCAAGGAGGTCACTACAGATGCAAGTGTATTATTCACGTTTTACTATTCAAATGTATTATTCAAAATGTATAAATAAAGAGCACAAAATAAGAAAAAAATATAAATAATATATTTATGGAAAGGTATTAACAGAACTATCATGAAGACAGTATTTCTAATCACAACATGGCACAAAAGCGGTCTATAACAGTGTTTTGTTTTTTTAAACAGTTCAGAAGTTAATAGTTATATTATTATATAGCAGATTTATTTTAAATGGCATATTTGCTCTTGAATTTCAAATCTTGCACTGGGGGGATATTTCCTAGCACAACCTGATCTCTTTACTGGTTCTTGTTTGCCTTTTTACATCTTTTGTAACTTATGTTATATAAACCGTGTATAAAACAGGAAAAGGGGTGAAAGATCCATGGCATACAGGTTGTCACAGCAGTTATTTTTTTTTTACGTAATAGTGTGTTAATATTTAGGCAAGCAATAAACAAAGTAGCAGTAAATAAGGGCAAGAGGCTAGATTGTTTCCAAAGTAGAACCAAAATAAGAAATAGGAGAACCACTGGTTAGGTCTGCATCGATACAGTACTGGAAGCAATAATGTCAAATATTACAAAAATTAGAGACACAAGAACTAAAACACAAATTGCAAGATACAACTCTAAAAGGAATCTAAATGTAAATATATGGCCTGTGTGGTCCCAGCTATATATTATTTTTGTAACATCAAAAAAATAGCCCATTATCAAATCATTCGCAAGTACTCGCACTTACACTAGGAGATACCCTGCTGAGTCGACTTTAAGAGGAACAGTTAGTGTTAAACCAACAGCACAGGAGAAGCTCATGGAATAATCAGTGCTAGTAAGCCATGCCACTTATGTCATTGTCTATGGGGTAATACAGAGAATGAGCAAGCTGACAGCAGAAGACTTGAAAGATTTCCCACAAGGACCTGGCCCTTTTCCGCACACATCCACAAAAAGTTAACACTGACAGAAGGCCTGACAAGTGTAGTTATGTAAAATAACCTCGAAGAAGCTGCATGATCATAAGTAAAATAATATTTGAAGCCCAAAAATGTAGAACACAAATTCATTTTTCAGTTATATTGCATCAACCGAATAGTTCTATACCTAGCCATCCTTTTAGAATTAGATTTTTTTCCCCAATATACACATTTATCAAATGGATCCAAAATTATTGATTGTTCTGTAAATTTATGTACAACATTTGTTACTGTCACATATTTGAAGTCTACAATGCCCTACTATCTCTAAATCTCACATTTCCTCTCCTTTCTTCCCTTAATTGCCCTCTTTTACTTCTATACCTACATCTCCCTCTCAGCCCATAATTGTTGTTTGAAAAGGAGGTTCTGCGCACACATTGGATGTATGATATATTCCATATAAGGTGATTCCGGTGTTCATTCCCATCCAATATGGCGTTCCATGCTACTCCAGGTCATGAGAATCGACCTTCTCATCATGGCCGTGCGTTCCAAACGCTCGTATCTGCTCACTATCTGATAAATCAGTAGGAGCTAGCTCCAGAGTTAATGCCACAGTATAATTAATGCTGTTTTCAGGGAATGTTGCCCACATGCAGAGTTTAACTGTGTTTTTCTCTTGGTGAATGGAAAACACGCCATATTGGATGGGAATGAACACCGGAATCACCTTATATGGAATATATCATACATCCAATGTGTACGCAGACCCTCCTTTTCTTTTGTCCAATTTTGCATATGTAAGTGTTTTTGGGTTGGGTTTTTTGACGCACTGGGATTTTATGTGCCTATTGTTTAGCGCCATTTTTCACCTAATTTTTGTGTGTGCATAATTGATGTTTATCTAAACGCATAATTTCTATTTTAGTCAGAGCCAAACAGACACATTTAAAGGTTGCCCAGGACTCACAGCCAGCACATCTTGCAGCACTAAAGCCTTAAGCTGACTTAGCATTTCTGGATAATGTTCTCTCTACTATTTTTCGGTTTCAACCTCACTTCTCTTATTACTAAAATCTCTATCTTTCTGCTTACCTGTCCCTACTGACACTATCTTCATTGCTCCTGGTTAACTACCCTCCTCTCTTTGTACATCCCATACACTATACTCTTACCTATCCACCCTTTCCTCCGACACCTTGTAAATACTCAAAATAAAGACATTGAACCAAAACACTTAAATCTTACTCCCACCTTCTCTTACTTTCTACACTTATACTCCTGGCAGCTGACAATGTCTCTCCAAACCCTGGTCCTGCCTCTACCCACTTTCCTTGTGTAACCTCTCCAATCTTATATCCATCCCATGTAACTTTTTAAGCCCTCCTTGCATTCTGCCCTCTGGAATGCACGCTCTGTGTGCAATATAACTACATTTACTTGCATCCATGATGTATTCCTATCACACTCCCTTAACTTACTGAAATTTGTCTCTCTCCTTCTGACACAGCTACCACTGCCTCATTATCCTATGGTGGTCTACAGTTTAACCACAACCCAAGACAGTCTGACAGTAAAGGTGGTGGTGTAGGGTTTCTCCTTTCACCTCACTGCTGCTTCAAAACTCCCCCTTCCCTCTCTCTCCCCCTTCGAATTTCACTCTATTCGCTTATTAAAATTCTCTGCTAACATTGCCATTAATTAGTTATCAACCCCTGGTTCCCCTCTCCTCTTCCTTAACCACTTCGCTGCTAGGCTACCCTACTTCCTCTCCTCTAACATACCATATCAAATTCTCAGAGAATTCAATTTTCCCATTAACCCACCCCTGACCTCAGCAGCCTATAAACTACTTTCAATCACTTCCTCCCTTGGGCTATCGCAGTGGGCTAATTTTCCCACCCATGTAACTGGCAATACCCTTGACCTAATTTTCTCTTATGCATGTGCAGTGTCTAATATCTCCAACACTCCTTTTCCTCTCTCTGACCACCACCTATTTGCTCTCGAGTACCCCCTCATGCAACAACCTAAGCCTAACCCGCCTCAACTCAGGAGGAAGTTTAATTCTGACCTTCAACAGCTGTCAGCGGATATTGATTCGCAACTCCAATCCATCCCTTCCCTCTCCTGTCCCTCACTGGCCATCTCCACGTATAACACTACCCTCACTTCTGCCTTGAATGCGGCAGCCCAGCTCCAAACATGCTCTTCGAGGATGAAACGCCCCCAACTGTAGCACACTAAATCAACACGCTACCTGCAAAGAAGCTCCCGTTGTGCTGAACGCTCCTGGAGGAAGTCTCGAACCCAGTCACTTTCTCTATTATAGATTCATTTGATGTTCATCCAGCGCAGCCCTTGCCCTCGCCAAACAGTCATACTTTTCCTCTCTCAGTTCATGCTCCCTCAATCCTAGACATCTCTGACACCTTTAACTCTCTTTCACCCTGCTGGGGCCACCCCTAAAACTAACCTTACAGCCGAGAGCTTTGTATGCTACTTTACTGGCAAGATTAAACAGCTAAGGAAAGAATTCTCCCAACCCTGCGTTTCTCTTTCTCAACCACATGTAGATCATGCCTTTCCTACCCTTCAGACTCTCTCCCTGGCTACTGAACAAGAGGTGGCTGTGCATCTCCTTTCCTCTCGTCCCACCACTTTCCCACTTGAACCTGTCCCATCTCACCTTATCAGATCTCTCTCCCTTTACACACATCTTCAACTGCTCTCTCTTCTGGCATTGTCCCTGCTGACCTTAAACATGCTACTGTAGTACCTATCCTGAAAAAAACATCCCTGAACCGATCCACCCCCTCTATCGTCCTATATCCCTGCTCCCTTTTTCCTCAAAGCTTCTGAAAAGACTTTACCCAACTCTCTCCTTGACCCTCTTCAATCTGGCTTCCACCCTCTCCCCTCTACTGAGAATGCGCTTATCAAAGTTACTAACGACCTAATCGCAGCTAAATCCAAAGGCCACTACTCCATTCAAATTCTTCTTGACCTCTCTGCTGCCTTTGACACCGTTGATCATGCTCTCCTTCAATCACTGTCTCTGTGACACTGTCCTCTCGGTTTTCCTCCTATCTCTCCCAATGCTCATCCGGTGTCTCCTTTTCTAATGATACCTCCTCCCCTCATCCTGTCTCGGTTGGAGTCCCCCAAGGTTCTGTCCATGGTCCCCTTCTTTTTTCACTTTATACTGCCTCTCTTGGCAAACTTATTGCCTCATTTGGATTTCACTACCACCTGTACGCTGATGACACCCAGTTATATCTCTCCTCCCCAGACCTCTCCCCTGCCGTAATGCAACGTGTCACTGCTTGCCTTTCCTCCATCTCTGACTGGATGTCCTCTGGCTTTCTAAAACTAAATCTCTCTAAAACTGAGCTCCTTGTCTTTCCTCCTCCTAATACTGATCCTCTTCTTTCGCTCTGTCTGGCCGATATCGGTCTGGCCGATATTCGGTATTTTCGGCAATATCAATATCCGCCTATAGAGATACTGATACTACATACCAGTACCGCCGGGCCCATGACAAGCCTGCGGTCCTGGAGGGCCCGCAGCAGAATGCTCTTACCTTCCCAGCAGCTCCCCTGTCTAACTCTTGCGAGTCCTGAGGCCGTCAGAGCGTTGCCACGGATTACCATGGCAACGCTCCGCGTGGAACGCTGGCCGCGAGAGTTATACAGGGAAGCTGCTGGGAAGGTAAGTGAGAGTTTGCTGCAGGCCCCCACTGCACAGTCCATGCCACCGGACCACCAGGGAATGCCATAGCCCCCCTCCATGGCCAGGTAAGAAGCAGGGAGGGGGGACTAAAAAATAAATATTTTTAAAACAATTTTTAAATGTAAATCTGTTGGTGCTATATAAATGGCAATAATAATAATAAAATATATATTTTTCCACCTCCATCATATATTACTAATTAAAGGAAATCTGTTCCAAATGAGTTTGTAAATAAAAAAAAACAAAAATCTATACTTGTGTAGGAAATTCACTGAAAATCCATACCTTAATAGTGTAAATATAAAACAAAATAATGAAAATCAAATATTAAACAAATAAGCCATCAATTATTGACAACAAGTGGCAGAGGCATACTTTTGCTTGAAAATTCCACTGTCAATAGCCCTCTTTATGGTATGGATGTTTATGGGACCATTTTGTTTTCTTAGAATTGCAATTTGCAGAGAAAATAAAACACAACAAAGTTTGTGTGCATTTAAATATGACCTTCGACAGATATATTTCTATATTGATGGCGCCAAGCTTGTGTGTTTTTTAATAGAACCCCCATGATGTCACAGAATACACATCAAAGTATAAACATAAATCAAAGACTTACCTAAATTGACTACATTCTTTGCCCAGAAGGTTGGATCACAATGAAACCTAATTGCTCCATTTGCAGCTGGGACTGGGTCGCATCGTGCCTTTAAGATGTGACGCAACTGAAAAGTAATCTGAAAGACAAATTCAACCATTTGGTTAAGAATACAAGAATAAAAGTATAGTAAGGTAACAGCCCTGCCTTTCAACATTGGTGAGATTTATCACAATTTGTTTTTAAGGTTTCATTCAAAAAATTCTGCTTGCAATTTTTTTTCTCTCCAGATTTATACCATTACAAAATTCCTAGAAGACACATACAGAGATGGACAAACATGTACAGGTTAAATTATTTTCTCTAAATGTAGCACCCGGCATGTGTCTATTCATGTGACCCCTAAGTTACAACAGATATAGTCTGTCTTACCTTGTTGAGCAATACAGTTTCTAACACTAACTTTTGAAATTTGGAATCAATTTTTTTATTGGGAAATATATATATTATATATACATATTAAAAAATAGATCATTCTGGGGCAAAGATGCAATCTCTGCAGCTATAGAAATGAAAACAGTGCTACGTCTGAGCAATGCACAGTGTACATTTCACAATCTCCATTCCTACTAGTGCCCGTCAGATACAGAAAGGGACTGCTAAAAATTAAATTCAATAACAATCCTAAGTCTAGCGTCAGCATGCAAAGTGTGCTGATATTGGACGCTGAATACACCTAGTGCTTCTTTAGAAAAAGCATTGGATTGGTGGATCACAGCTTATGTCCAATGTGTCAGATATTCAAAATGCTTCTAAGAGCAGTAACTTACTGAAGAAAAGTAAGTACTAAACCATGATTGAATTGCAGTGAAAAAAATGTGCTAGTGCTGGAATATAGTCAAGTTTAATTGTGTTTTTATTATTAATAATAATAAAATGTGATAACAGAGCTAGTTTGAGTGTTTCTTCAAGTAATATAACTGCCCCAAACACATAGGATCTATCAGGGAATAAAAGTATATTTGCAATAACAAAAAATGTATATAGATAGCAATAGAGTTTCATTGAATCGATTACTTATTTTTTTTTGTACAAGTTCATTTGTGAGCAAAACACAGTATCTCTGACTATGCCTGCAACATCTTGACATTTGCCTGCAGCCGTTGTGCTCAATAGAGGTTTATAGTCAAAAGCAAGTGATAGTTACTTGAGAGAGAGAGAGAGTTCTTAAAGGAACACTAAAGTCACCTAAATTACTTTAGCTAAATAAAGCAGTTTTAGTGTATAGATCATTCCCCTGCAATTTCACTGCTCAATTCACTGTCATTTAGGAGTTAAATCACTTTGTTTCTGTTTATGCAGCCCTAGCCACACCTCCCCTGGCTATGATTGACAGAGCCTGCATGAAAAAAAAACTGGTTTCACTTTCAAACAGATGTAATTTACCTTAAATAATTGTATCTCAATCTCTAAATTGAACTTGAATCACATACAGGAGTCTCATGCAAGGTCTAGCAAGCTATTAACATAGCAGGGGATAAGAAAATCTTAATTAAACAGAACTTGCAATAAAGAAAGCCTAAATAGGGCTCTCTTTACAGGAAGTGTTTATGGAAGGCTGTGCAAGTCACATGCAGGGAGGTGTGACTAGGGTGCATAAACAAAGGGATTTAACTCCTAAATGGCAGAGGATTGAGCAGTGAGGCTGCAGGGGCATGTTCTATACACCAAAACTGCTTCATTAAGCTAAAGTTGTTCAGGTGACTATAGTGTCCCTTTAAGTCAAACGCTAAAAAGCATAATCTCTTGTATGTAATATTACTTTTAGTATTCACAAGAAAAACTACAAAGGCTAATATTTCACCATCAGTGTGGTTAAGTGAATTTTGAAAAGACTACAAAAACATAGGCATCTTAATTCTGAAATTACTTTTTTGGTATTTACAGATTTCAAATATGTGATTTCTTAACAACCCTAGGTTTAAACAGTTCAAATTACATTGTCATGTCAAAGAACAGTTCTAAAAAATAAATAAAGTAACATGAATGCCTTTTACAGCCATCCAAAAATGACCACAGTGAATTATAATTCTTTGTAAATTTGACATATGATTTTTTTTATATTAACATACAATATTTCCTTTTATATTTCTGGACAGCAATACTTCACTAGCAGATCACCTGCAGTGCCACCACTGAAATGCAGCTGGCGCACTTATCATTCAAAATACATTAGGTGAGCAGCTGCACATGGTTCAAGGTATACTCATCTCACAGCAGCAGCTGTGAATTGCAACAGCTCTCCAAAACTACATAGTACACAGCTCTAATAAAAGAAGCCTACTGTTGGGCACTAAGCTCTAAATTAAGCTTGCTTTTTAGCATGCACCTGCAACTCACCATCCCCTGATCACCTCAGTGATTATAATTTGTCACCTGCTGTTCCTTTGTCATCTTTCCTTTTTAAAAGGTCCACCCAAATCAAGTTCACAGAACTCCTGACAGGTTCCCAAAGTACAATATTATAGAGAATGTATGTCCGTAATAAGAACTTTAATTCATAGGAGCATTCTATTTACGGTACATTTCCTCTATAGTTCCATTAACCAGGGCATCATATAAAGTTTAGTGACGATACAAGGACAGCAGATGAATTCTGATGCTGATTAACAGGCTCATGAAGTCTAATTATAGACCACCCACCAAGCTTTAGCTAGTATAAGATCCTGGGGCAACTAAAAAGTTGTGAGTTCATGGGTTAATGTTGCTGTTAATTTCAAAGGCAACTCAACTGAAAAAATGTTTAGCTTGGAGAAATCTTGGAAATCTTAATTTGCACTTTATGTTTAAGAGTTCCCTTTTGTGTAACAGACAAAAATACAAAGAACAAGGATAAGCAAAAGAATCTTCGAACAAGGTGGCAAACAAAAACCCCCACAGACCTTTAGCTACAAAGCATAGGTCATAGAGAGGAGTTATCCTACAATATGGGTCTTAAATGTATTACCTATAGAATTCCTCACTTATACAGCATGTTTTAGCTTATTTCACATTACATAGTAATAAAATCTGCAAAGTGCCAAGCAAGATATATGCCTGACACTAGCCAATGGATAGTGAACATTTAGCCATGCAAGGAAAAATTCCCCCCTAGTGAGCATACTATGGCTTTGAGTGGTTAGTAACCTCTATGGCTTGGCTAGTAGAAAAGGACTATAAAATTTAAAGGAATACTAGTATTCCTAGTGCTATAATGTACCTGTCCCTAGCTCTACATAGGTCTCCCCAACGTTTGCCAATTTATTTTAACTTAAGTTGGTAAAACAACAAAAAGAAACAGATGTGAAAATTCATGTACATACAAAACTCCGTTCTGTTCAAAAGTATTCATACAACATGTAACAAAAAGAGGGGGCGGGGCCAGACCGCCGAGCTGGAAGGTCGCAGGCAAAAGAAGCTCCTGCAACACAGCACCAAATATGAAAAAAAAAAAACATCTTTCGCCAAAAAGCTGACTGACAGCTACAGTGCCCAAAGCAGAAGGCCTGCTGGAGCCAGGGAGAGGCTGGCTTTTCAAGCTGCAGTCCCCTGGAGGAGAAAACTTTGATGTCCCAACTGGGGCCTTCTCCGGCGGTGAGCACCACTATCCTGCCACACAGCGCCCAGCCTGGGCGGACGCGGACCCGGCCCTGCCTACTCGGGTGAGCAACCTGGGAGTAATCCTGGATAAGCAACGCCATCACACAAAACATAGTATATGACCTAGCTACTTTCACTAGCATCGAGCTATACTTGTTATTAACCCTTGTTAGCCTAAAGAATGACCTAAATCACTAAGCATGCTTATATATATGAAAAGATCTAACTACATATCATGGCTTAGCATGACAATCAACTGTTACGTACATTGAATACCACTACTGAAGCATTTCTTGTATTAGTAATGTACCTATCTTGCTATAACTAAAAAAAAAAAAAAAAAAAAGTGCAGCATCTCTTGACTTCCTATGCTTATACTGTTTCCTGTGAAATATTGTATTCTTTATCTTTATTCATGCCTGAAATCAACTCTGCACTCCTAAAATAAAGAATTATAAAAAAAAAAACATGTAACAAAAAGAAACCCTGTGACAATCATGAAGTTTGCATTAAACTTTAAATAATATTTGCATAGCTAAAATTTAACATGACAAAAATCATGACAAAAATCAGGGCCATAAGAACTGTGCACAAAAGTAATAGAATGGCTCAATGCATGTGCTGCTGCGTATAAAATTATGCAATCTGAAATGGTACACTGAAAAAATACATAGTCCAATTACCCAAACAAGTGGTAAAAATGCAGTGTACCATCCATCACCCTAGAGGTCAAATATCTTTAAACACTGAACAAGGCTTTGTTGAGAGGAGAAATACGTTACATAACTTGCAGATTTAAAAGCAAGACAAGACCTACCAGGCGTTTGCTGTATAGTAAGGCTGTGCTGCTTCCACTTGCAATTGCCCAATTTGTGAAGGTTAAAACATGCTTCACTTGCCGCGAAAGACCTGTGATGTCATTTTGTTGCTGTACCAGCTTCATTTGACGCTCCTTCGTAACACTCTAAGAGAAATAAAGTATATTATTTGACATTAACCATAACAAGCTGAATTACTTCTCATAACCAAAAACAATGCATTAGACATACTTTTCATTCACTTTGGAAATGTAATATTACTTTTGTACAAATGTTCTTTTTGTCAACAAAGGATAATGTCTGGTGTCCAACATTACACATCACTAAATGTAGCCAGAGCGAACTGTCATGTGTTGCACTATATATATCTATCTATCTATATAGATATATCTATCTATCTATATAGATATATCTATCTATCTATATAGATATATCTATCTATCTATATAGATATATCTATCTATCTATATAGATATATCTATCTATCTATATAGATATCTCTATCTATCTATATAGATATCTCTATCTATCTATATAGATATCTCTATCTATCTATATAGATATATCTATCTATCTATATAGATATATCTATCTATCTATATAGATATATCTATCTATCTATATAGATATATCTATCTATCTATATAGATATATCTATCTATCTATCTATCTATCTATCTATCTATCTATCTATCTATCTATCTATATCTATCTATATCTCTATCTATCTATATCTATCTATATCTATCTATCTATATCTATATCTATATCTATATCTATATCTATATCTATATCTATATCTATATCTATATCTATATCTATATCTATATCTATATCTATATATATATATATAATTATTATTTTTTTAAGTGAATATTTAGGGATGTCAACATTACACAGACAAAAAAAATAAAAATACATGAAAATACACACATCATCAACCTGGTAAGGACTGGCATAAAGTTATACAAACCTAAGTGTGCGAGTGCGTGCAGTGTGCGAGTGCGTGCAGTGTGCGTGAGTGTGTGCGAGTGCAGTGTGTGTGCGAGTGCAGTGTGTGTGTGAGTGCAGTGTGTGTGTGAGTGCAGTGTGTGTGTGAGTGCAGTGTGTGTGTGTGAGTGCAGTGTGTGTGTGTGTGTGAGTGCAGTGTGTGTGTGTGTGAGTGCAGTGTGTGTGTGTGTGTGCGAGTGCAGTGTGTGTGTGCAGTGTGTGTGTGTGTGTGTGCGAGTGCAGTGTGTGTGTGCAGTGTGTGTGTGCAGTGTGTGTGTGCAGTGTGTGTGTGTGTGCGAGTGCAGTGTGTGTGTGTGTGTGCGAGTGCGAGTGCGTGTGTGTGAGTGCAGTGTGCGTGAGTGCAGTGTGCGTGAGTGCAGTGTGTGTGAGTGCAGTGTGTGTGAGTGCAGTGTGTGTGAGTGCAGTGTGTGTGAGTGCAGTGTGTGTGAGTGCAGTGTGTGTGAGTGCAGTGTGTGTGAGTGCAGTGTGTGTGAGTGCAGTGTGTGTGAGTGCAGTGTGTGTGAGTGCAGTGTGTGTGAGTGCAGTGTGTGTGAGTGCAGTGTGTGTGAGTGCAGTGTGTGTGAGTGCAGTGTGTGTGAGTGCAGTGTGTGTGAGTGCAGTGTGTGTGAGTGCAGTGTGTGTGAGTGCAGTGTGTGTGAGTGCAGTGTGTGTGAGTGCAGTGTGTGTGAGTGCAGTGTGTGTGAGTGCAGTGTGTGTGAGTGCAGTGTGTGTGAGTGCAGTGTGTGTGAGTGCAGTGTGTTGCAGAGCCTTGGTGGGGGGTGGGCATTTTTATTATTATTTTTTATTATTATAACGGTAATATTTTTTTTTGTTAGATTATTTTTTTTATTATTTTTATTTATTTTATTATTATTTATTATAATTTATTATTATTATTTTTAAAATACTACCAGTGTCATTGGTAGTTCAGTGGGGTGGAGAGGGGGGCTGTGAGAGCTGTAACTTACCTTCACAGGAGCTCCTGTCAGCTCCCTTCTCCTCCGCGCCGTCCATTCAGCTCTTCTGTCAGCTCCCAGTGTAAGTCTCGCGAGAGCCGCTCTCGCGAGACTTACACTGGGAGCTGACCGAGGTGCTGAACGGACGGCGCGGAGGAGGAGGGAGCTGACAGGAGCTGCTGTGAAGGTAAGTTACAGCTCTGACAGCCCCCCTCTCCCCCCTGTCTGTATTATGGCAATGCAAATTGCCATAATACAGACTATTGACTCGAGTATAAGCCGAGTTGGGGGTTTTCAGCACAAAAAATGTGCTGAAAAACTCGGCTTATACTCGAGTATATACGGTATATTGAAAAACAAAACAGGAATTACTTCTTCCCCTCTAAGTTGTGGTATTTAACAAGAAAATGCTCATGAGGTTGCACACTAGACATTGTTATATGCCACTGCTTTTGGAAGAGAGAATACACACACAAACTTGATTGCAGGAAGTCTGGATAAGGCAGTAACAAGCTTTAAATAAATATATATTTTGACTTGTACGTTTGCTAATGATCACACTAGGACAATGTACATGCCTTTGGGTTAAACAAAAAAAAAACAAAAAAAAGGAAGAATGGCATATCTGATTCTCTCGTTTGCATACTTGGGACTCGACACTGCTTGGTAACATTAGTGAGCATACTCAAATGTATGCATTCATACTTATGAATAGCAAAATAAAGGACGGAAGCTGTCATGCCAAAGCAGGAGTTGTCATTTGATATATGTAATGAGTTGTTTCTGTACATGTTTGGATAACATTTATTGTAGGCGTTGATCTTACACCAGGCCTAAGCCATAAAAACTAGTAGATAACCATCACCAGAGCTGGACAAAGGGCATCGTAAAAAGTATTAGTGCATATGCTCTTACTTTGGGTTCTTTGGGGGAACTTTGGGTTCTTTGGGTTCTTCAGAGGACAAAATAATTTAAGAAAATATGGAGTGGGCCATAAACTGCCAGGCCAAACCCCTCTGATCCACCCAGGGGTCTGCCCACTTAGAAACAGATAGTTTAAGATATATACTGTGAGTGTTGGACTAGCCAGTCAGTTGTTTGTTTGTTTTTTCCCCACAACAACTACTTGGAGACCTGTAACATCTGAATCTTCCACAAGAATTATATACAAGGGGTAACTTTATGTAAGGATTTCTTGTGTTTTCTCCTATTTTATTTTATGGACAGTTTTGCAATTTTTTATCTGTGTTTCTATATGTCATTTATTTCTGTATTTTTGTACCCAGCTCTGTGAATCTTTTTGTCAGATTAAAGGTTTACTTAAAGGGACACTATAGTCACCAGAACAACTACAGCTTATTGAATTTGTTCTGTGAGTAGAATCATTACCTTCAGGCTTTTTGCTGTAAACACTGTCTTTTCAGAGAAAATGCAGTGTTTACATTACAGCCTAGTAATAACTTCACTGGCCACTCCTCAGATAGCTGTTAGATGGCTGTCAGACACTGAACTTTCCTCAGAGATTCATTAATTCAATTCATCACTATGAGGAGATGATGATTGGCCAGGGCTGTGTTTGAATCATGCTGGCTCTGCCCCGATCTGCCTCCTTGTCAGTCTCAGCCAATCCTATGGGGAAGCAATGTGATTGGATCAGGCTACCAATTCTGATGATGTCAGCAGACTGCTTGTTATTTTTCTGAGGCATGCAGAGTTACAGCTTCTGGCTTGAATACAGTAAGATGTTGCTATATTTATGGAGGCATGATGGGCCCAGGGGGGCTAGATGGTGGTTTTAACACTATAGGGTCAGGAATACATGTTGACCCTATAGTGATCCTTTAATCAGCTTGTGTCTTTGTATTCCATGAGCTCACTCTTCTGAGGAAAGCTCAGATAAACACGTTACCAAAAGAGTTAATTATATAGGTCTGATCAGTAAATTAAGGCTGTGATACTGTAATTCTACTGTGTGTGGGGGTAACCTAAGATGCCCGGATATAAGGTCTTGGTGGTGGCAGTAAAGTGTGTACAAGGGTGTTCGTGTAGAAGAGATTCAGGGGTTAATTTAGTGGTTGTTGGGAAAAGCAACAGGTAACCAGGGGTATGGTGTCATTAACCCTTTTACTTCCACACTCTCCCCACTGTCTCGGCTTGGCCAATAGCCCACATTCGTGACAGACATAAACAATGCCCTTTGTGATCGGATTTGTTTCATACCACCCTTATAAAGTCAAAGAAAACTTATTCTACCTCCAATTGCTGAAGCAGAGATTTCCCCTTCTTATTAATTTCATTTATTAAAGTGAAAATAGCCACTTTAATTTCCTGTTCCACTCTTTTATTAGTTTCATTGACTTCTTTTATCCTGCAGGGAACGAGAAGGAATTAAACATATATTACTTGACACAAGATACATTAAATATATCAGGATTTTAAATATTGGTTCCTCGCTAATTCTATTTTCTTTATGTTTATAGCCAGGCTGCTTAGAGTATATCATACAAAATCTAATCAAATAAAAATAAAAAAGGTTAAAAAAAAAAAAACATGCAAATAAATCTATTTTAAAAATATAATATATATATATATATATATATATATATATATATATATATATGTAGATCTTGCTTTTTCAATCTATAAATTGCACAATCTTTAAAGATTATTTTGGACAAATAGCTTTTAGAGGACAGTATTGGCTAACAAAGCCTGCTTTAATGTTTGTATTAATCATGCATCTTTCTCAATGTGCAAAATAACCCTAAACTGACTTGGCTACATCACTGTAAGCAAGCTATGCTTGGCTCTTTTAGTCTTTAGTGAATCAATTCACTTACAAAGGTCAACAGGAAAGGACTAAACAACCTCTAACCATATATTAAGGGGGGACAAAACACAATGTGATTTTTGTGGAGGATGTCGCCCAAACATATAACTTACAATATTGAGCTCCTGGTCAGCAAATAAAGTAAAATGCTACAATAAGAAACAATTTTCAGCATTATGCTTTTACAATTTACATATGCTACCATTTTATGACAATTTAAAGCTGTGTCAGATTTTATTGAATATCCAGATAAAATATGCAGTAGTAGATTTCATCTCAATTTAAAGCAAGAAAAATGTTTTTTTTTATTCCTGCCAGTCTATCATTGAACTTCCAAAGCACAGAATATGCACACTCGTAAATGAAATATTTCTATTAGAATCCAAACACATAAAACATTGGAATTAAAGTCAACTTGTAATTACCTGTTTTGGACCTGAGTAGCAGCAAAGTGTACATAATTCTTTTTCTCCACGAGTTTGGTCAGTAAGTTTTCAATGGCGCCCTTTTGATTCTGAAATGCCTCCTCCAAAAATTGATATCTTTCAAAATAAAGAAATCATGATGGCATTACAATTGGTATCAAGTGCATGTTTGATTACTTGAACTATCTATGGTGGCAGTCACTAAAATAATGAAGATCACAAAGCACACATTAAATATAGAAAGACACAATAATGAGGCTATAGAGTACCTGACAGTGCTTCACAAAATCATGAACAATATTAGCCATTTAAGGGTTAAAATAAGTTTGTACCATACTGGCATGTAAACAGAGAATTGAGCCGAATGCAAAGTTGAGATTGCAAAAGCAAATTGAGCTCTTAGTCATAAGATCCAACTAGTTCATTTTCCAAATTTATGTTCCAATGACTTGGAGTCATTAATAAAGCCAAGATGAGCAAAAGAAAAAGAGTCCAGCATCTATTTATACAAACGTTCATTATCTCTTGCATGGAGGACTAATTGAATACATTTTTATCTTGTGGAGTAGTTTCTAACCATGCTTTACTGAATGGTCATTCTATGTATGACGGGTGTAGTGTCACCATTTACCACAAGAGGCAGCTTGAGGTTCTTAATTAAATGAGGATTTTATATGCATACAAGAGTACCTGTATCAGACACACTATACAATTGTGCTATTATTTGTCATTCTCAGAGACAGTAGGTAACTAGTGCCATATACAGGTTGAGCAAGCATTTGAAAAAAAATTAAGATGACTAATGTCAGCTAACTAGGTTATTTTTATTTTATTTTAAATAAAACATATGTATATATTACCTTAAATCATAGACAAATATTACTGTTAAAATTTTCATTTAAAGAATGTAAAGAGAAACCAATACAAATACAAGCTTTGGACATTTGTCACTGATCACAAAGTTCTTTGTAATCAGTTACCTCTCACAACCATTTTATTGTGCAATGTATGCCAACAAATCCAAAAATGCAGCCAAGAAAAGTTGACATTTCATAAGGGTTGGAAAAGCTGGCCAACTCAAAGGATTTTTCAGCTTTCTATACTACTTGCAGGTATATAACTAAGCTGCCATGATATCCATCCAAAGAAAAGCTCAGCTTATCGTTTTTAAACTCCTTTGGGTAACTCAAGACCAAATACCCTTTTATTAAATGCTCTATTTCAGTGTTTCCCAACCCAGTCCTCAAGGCACACCTACCAGTCCAGGATTTAAGGATTGTCTAAGGTGTTTTTTCTTTTTTTTCTAAAAACACCTTAGACAAAACTGGGTAATCCTCAAATCCTGGACTGGTAGGTGTGCCTTGAGGACTGGGTTGGGAAACACTGCTCTATTTTGAACTCTACTTTTAAGCCATTATAATTAAACTGAAGACCGACTGTTCACAAATATTTTCATTTTAATTCACCATTCCAGTCTTCTCCCTTTATTTTTTTGAAAGCACTAACTTGATCAAAAGTCAAAATGTGGGATCCACTAGTTTCAACTGACACATAAATGGATCCTAGTAAAAAAAAAATGCTGATAAATGACTTAATGGGACACTATAGTCACCAAAACAACATTGGCTTAATGAAGCAATTTTGGTGTATAGATTATGCCCCATGGGGTCTCACTGCTCAATTATTTGTCATTTAGGAGTTAAATCCCTTTGTTTATGCAGTCTTAGTCATACCTCCCTGCATGTGACTAACACAACCTTCCTAAACTCCTCCTGTGAAGAGTCATCTAATGTTACACTTCCTTTTTTGCCAATTCTGTTTAATTTGGAATTAATCTCCTGCTCTGTTAATAGCTTGCTAGACCATGCAGTAGCCACCTGAATATGATTAAAGTTTAATTTAGAGGGCCGAAGATAAAAAAGTAAGTTACTATCTAATGGAAAGAGAAGCCATTTTTCCTATTCAGGAAATGTGAGTCACAGCTGGGGAGGTGTGGCTAGGGCTGCATAAACAAAAACAAAATTGATTTAACCCCTTAACACCGCAGCCAAATGTACAAGTTGTGAACGAAACAAAACCTGGCATTTGCGCTATATGTCTGTCCAACCGTAATTCACCTCTTTCATATTAAATGCACCCCCCTTATTATATATCATTTTATTCAGGGGAAACAGGGCTTTCATTTAATATCAAATATTTAGCTAAGAAACATAATTTAATATGAAAAAAATGGGAGAAAATAAGATTTTTTTTATTTTTTTAGTTCTACATTATATTTTAACTGTCAATGTCATAATACTGTTTGCTTTTACTGCAATAAAATACACATATTTGTATTCAGCAAAGTCTCACGTGTAAAACAGTACCCCCTATGTACAGGTTTTATGGTGTTTTGGGAAGTTACAGGGTCAAATAAAGCGTGTTACATTTGAAATTGAAATTCGCCAGATTGGTTACGTTGCCTTTGAGACTGTATAGTAGCCCAGGAAATAAATGTACTCCCATAATGGCATACCATTTGCAATAGTAGACGACCCAAGGTATTGCAAATGGGGTATGTCCAGTCTTTTTTAGTAGCCATTTGGTCACAAACACTGGCCAAAGTTAGCGTTAGTATTTGTTTGTGTGTGAAAAATGCAAAAAAGCCAATTTTGGCCAGTGTTTGTGACTAAGTGGCTACTAAAAAAGACTGGACATACCCCATTTGCAATACCTTGGGTTGTCTACTATTGCAAATAGTATGCCATCATAGGGGTAATTTTCATTCTTGGGCTACCATAGGGTCATAAAGGCAACGTAAGCAATCTGGCGAATTTTAAAGTGAAAAAAATGAAACAAGCCTTATATTTGACGCTGTAATTTTTGAAAACACCATAAAACCTGTACATGAGGGGTACTGTTGTACTCGGGAGACTTCGCTGAACACAAATATTTGTGTTTCAAAACAGTAAAAAGTATCGCAGCAATAATATCCTCCGTGTAAGTGCTGTTTGTGCGTGAAAAATGCAAAAAAGTAACTTTTACTGGCGATATCATCGTTGTAATAGATTTTACTGTTTTGAAACACTAATATTTGTGTTCAGCGAAGTCTCCCGAGTAAAACAGTACCCCCCATGTACAGGTTTTATGGTGTCTTGGAAAGTTATAGGGTTAAATATAGTGCTAGCAAATTAAATTCCCTTTACTTTCGACATGGGTTGTCAGGCAGGTCCCGCTAATTGAAATTAATTAGGATACCTAATTATGTAAAATTATTACATAAATATATGTGTAGAATTAATATATGTATATATATATATACATATGTGTATATATATATATATATATTTTTAAAATATTTTTATTTATATATAGGTATATATATATAGTGATATATTCGTATATATTTATGTATATAGATATATATATTTCGTTCTAGGTGTATTTTGATATAAATATATATATTAATATCACAATACAGTTAGAACGAAATAAAACACATCTATATATTTAATATTTTATTTTTAATTATTTTTTTATCTTTTTACGTATTTACATATTTTGTTTATATTATTTATAAATATATATATAACAATAATTATATATATTTAATCAGTATCAGTCTACGTGTAGTTTGATATTAATATATATATATAATTATATATAAATATTAAAATACACCTAGACAGTGTATGTGTGTGTGTATATATATATATATATATATACTTAGATCATATATATATATATATATATATATATAATATATATATATGATCTAAGTATATATATTTTTTTTTTTACACTTATTTTATTTTAATTTGATTTCAGCCAGCAGGGGGACTGTCATTACAGTTAGTCCCCCTGCTGGCAATGCCTGAGCCAGCTATACCGCCCATGTGATTGTGAGGTCCTCGCAAGGACCTCACTCTCACATGACCGGGAGGGACCGGAGGAGGAAGATCTGTCGCAGGGGGGCTCCCTGGGAGTCCCCCCAACCGCGATCGTCGGCGTAAGTAAAAAAAAAAACGGAGGGCGTACATTTACGTCCTGCGGCGTTTAGAGACGCTTTTAAAAGGACATAAATATACGTCCTCCGGACTTAAGGGGTTAACTCATAAAGGATAGATAATTGAACAGCGAGACCCAGAGACATGATCAATATATTATAACAGCTTCATCAAGCTAAAGTTGTTTCGGTGACTATGACGTCCCTTTAACAAAACATGATAGTAAATTACATTAGCAAAATGACAAAGTCTGTAAAATGGAATAACAAAGCATAACCACATACGTATTTGCATTATATCCTCAAAAACTTTCAATTTGCCAAGATATTTTAATAGCATCAGACTGTCTGGCGAAACCAATCACAAGGCATTTTCAAAGATATCTGGGCCAAGTCCAGGAGGCTGCTAATTTCAGAGACTATTATAAGAATCAAATGTGTGTTATTAATGGAAGATGTACACTATGCATATCACAAATTCATGGAAAAATGGAGGAAAGTGGGAGAGGGCAAAACCATTAACCCCTATTAACGCTCTTCTTAACCCCTTAAGGACACGACATGTGTGACATGTCATGATTCCCTTTTATTCCAGAAGTTTGGTCCTTAAGGGGTTAAAGAGGTGATATCTTGATATTTTAAAATGAATACATCATATATCTTTTTTATATATATAATTCATTCAATGTATTTGGGGTGATTTAAGGTAAGTTTATCCATAACAGGCTCATTTTAAAGTGCAAATGGATTCCTTGTACTTTTATTGCATATAAGCAAAATTAATTAAGGTATTTATTAAGGTATAAACAAGTATCTTGTTGGCATTAAGAAAATAAAAAGTTGAAAAAATATATATAAGAATATAACATTCACAATTAATTAAGCATAAAAGGGGACCAAACTATACTAAACCCAGATTTAGCCATTACAGAATTTTGTTTATCTTTGAAACTTTTTCAGGAGTGAACTTTAGCAGCTTGGACCAGCACAGGTCTAGATAGTACTGGAAAGAGGAGGATTACTTTGCATAAAACATATTGCTTAGTATGCAAGTCACCGGATTTTACCAGTGCAGTTTAGTCAAGTAAAGGGATACCAGTTTTAAAGAAGTATTAACCTCTGGGTTTCAAGTTTAGCTTTGTTAGTAAAAAGCAGAAGTTAAGATAAGACAGGTTTCTTCACACTAGAGCAAGGAAACAACAAATATTAACATCTGACTGGGCACAAATGTCATCATTTCCTACTGAAAAAGCATGTTATCAAAAAGGAGTATACTAAAACTACATAATTACTTGTGCTAACTACTCGTTTAGTGTAATGCGGAAGTAATAAAAGCCAACTCAAAAAAAAAAGAGAAAAAAAAAAGTATTATTTTGTTATTTATTTTGCACAGAATTGACATTAGCCAACTCTGTTTCTGGTTCTGGGCTGGCTGATAGCTGATAACACTGCCGAATATGAAGATGCAACTTTGGCAGCAGAGGGGCACATATGCACTAGGACCACTTCAAATCCCCATAGTGGTCATAGTGGTTGGCGTAACCCTTTTAACTACAGGTTGAAATTTATAAATGACATGAAAAAAAAATTTGAATTGAGGAGTTTGGACCAAGATGATGGTAGAGATTATACAAAGTAAAAAGGGTAGGTTAGCGCTAATAATACAGTGGATAGGCAGCGACCTTACAGAGGGTAACCCTCTATGTGAGAAATGTACAACAGGAAAAAGAAAGGCTGCGCCAAAAGGAAATAAAAAATATAAAAATAAATAAAGATGAAAATAAGTCAAAATAGTCCCAATGAATATCAGAGGTTGAATAGACTTAGTCACTGATTCCGCTGGTAGAGTATCTTCTCTGTTTATAGTAGTTCAAATCGTCTCGTGATATGGAAGACACAAGAAGAGAGATATTCATTGGGACTATTTTAACTTCTTTTCATATTTATTTTTATATTTTTTATTATTTCCTTTTGGCGCAGCCTCTTTTTCCTGTTGTACATTATACAAAGTAACCATGCAAGATGAATACACAGTAGAGAAGGATAAATGAATAAAAAGAAGCGTGAATATATATATATATATAAAAACGTGACATCGCATTTTTTGTTTTTATTCATGGCATTAGTGTATATATATACATATATATATATATATATACACACACACATAAATATATATACACATACACATATATATATATATATATATATATATATATATATATATATATATACACACATACACACATATACATACACGTTTTATTTTTTATTTTTGGATTTAAGAACACTTCCTATTTTATTTATGATTACAGTAAATAAACATACAACTTTTAAAAACGTACTGTAGTCCATTTTTAATTGAAACAGGACAACAAAATGCAAACAGCTTACATTCAGGGTTATTCACTAATTGGCATTCCCGAAATCAAGGTGAATTAATTTTTTTTAATTATAATAGTCTAATTAGAAAAAAATTCCAAGTCAATTTTGTTTTTATTTGGACTATTTTGGCATTCAGTTTGAAGTTCCCTTTGAATTCCTGGCAATTCACACATTATGAATAACCATAACCATGCTATCCATAGCAATTATGTTATGTATGCCTTGCATAACTCCCCATTGAAACAAAAAAGGTAAAAAAAGATCCAAACATTGTCATGCATTATAAAAACATTGTCTAAACAATATGGAAGCCACCAGTCTGGTTTTGCTCACTTAAATATTAGCATGTTTTTTTTTGTTTTTTTTTTCAAAATGTATAGCGTATTGTACCATGAAAAGATTGTTTTTCTCTTGGACAGTTTTTCTTTGTCTCAATTCAGTGGTCTAATATTTTCCAAGAAGGCACTGTGGTTTTCTAAAGCCTTTAAATCCCTTTCTCCTGATTTGAGAATGGTTTCTTGGTAACTACAAGATGATTCTCCTTGGAGTAATTACCTATGTTCTTTGTGCTCCTGTAACTGGCAATCTCGACACGTCAGTCTATCACATGTTTCACAAAATAGTTTGAGTTGTTCCTGTTTGTGTATAGGGCAGAACACTGGCCGTGCACCAGAAGCTCCCACCGATTCTGCAGAGAAAAAAAAAAAAGAACCATAGTCGCATTGCTTAAAATTAACAAGTTTACAGCCATGTTTTACAAAAAAAGCACAAGATTTGATATAAATCTTCAGCGATGTGAAAAATTAGAATATTAAACAAAAAAACCTGACTATCTTCCTTTAGAATACTGAAAACTCGGACACATGCCTAAGGTTTAGCGCTGAAACTTGAAATAAAAAAAATAAAAAAATTATAAAATGAGGTTAGTGGTAGACAGCCATGAGAGGGGTAATTAAAACCTCGATGGCAATTATTGGAGTTTAACAAAAACTGCAATAATTACTATTACAGGGTTTACAATGACGTACAAACCATCAAATAAAAATCAAGATTTTTAAAGAAAAAAGTCCATTTACTCATTTTTAAATGAAGACCAATTGACAGACATTCCTTTATTAGTTTTTACAACACTTTCATTTTGCATATTTTATTGATGAAAGAACATTTCAAATTGTTAGTTTATGGAATATAGAAAATGTACATTTTCTAAACATCATGTAACAATATAATCAGGGAAAAAGACTGAAGTTATGATGTTCGGAGAGGACTTTTAATAGATTTAAAACGAAAGGTAATAAAATTTACTACAATTCCACACTGAAACAGTACATTTATTACAATTCTTTGCAGCGCGAAAACAAATTACCCTTTTATAAAAAACATGTAAATATATCAGACTTTCACTGATGCCTGTAGGTGCCAAACTATTTCCGGGAGCACCTCATTTAGTCAGAAGCAGCTAAGTGATCAAACCGTGCTTCACACATCAGCATGCTACCATGGCAACCATTGAATGACCATGGCAAGATCCATGAGAATGACTTTTTATAAATGTACAAAAAAAGAAAACCTATTAAATTGAATTTAAAATAAAAAAGGAACAATATTTTCACACCCAGATATCTACATGAAGTGGTCTGGGTGCAGTGTCACTGTCTTTTTAACCATACACTATAAAATATTGACGTTTTTGTGAAACTGCAATATTTACATAGCAGGGTTAAGTCCACCTCTACTGGCTGTGAACATGACAGCCCACAGAGGCCCTTCTGCTGCACCAACCAAGTAAAACTGGCAGAAAATGCAAAATCCTCTTTAGGAAAGCATCAAATTAATGCTTTCCAATGAGAAAGTTTGAATGCTTGCACGGTGCGCATTAGATCCTGATAGGCAGCAAAGTAAGCACTGTACAAAGACACACACATATTTTGTTATTTTTTTTTTTTTTAACATTTTATTGCATCGGGGTGAGGGACCTGATTACACATTTGGACAGGGGCACTACAGGATAAGAAATATAGAATTGTTTCCCTAACACTAATGTTCCTTTTAAAAAAAAAACAAAAAATCTAAACAGTTGACAAGAACTGCATGTGAACAAGAAGAAAGTTGTATTTGATTATTAAATACACTGACAAATCATTACGCTCAACGGGTCCTTTATTTTGCAATATGCAAACACACAGGAGAAAATCCAAAACAATAAAAAACTGTATATTGTACATTACAGGCATCAATATCAGATATACCCATAAAAAAATAAAAATATGTATTCATTCAATGTCATTTAGGTTTTAGCACAAAGAGTGTTGTACGTAGTGTTAAAGAGACATTATAGTCACCAAAACTACAGCTTAATATCTCTAGCCTGTCCCTGGAGGCTTTTAATGTTAACACTGACTTTTCTGAGAAAAGGCAGTATTTACATTACTGCCTAAAAACACCGTAGCAGTCATTAAAAAGGCCACTAGAGGGGGGGCGGAGCCTAGCAGCCGGGCTGAACGGACGCATGCTGGTGGAGCTCCTCACAAAAAAGCCAGAAATAAGCTTAAATAACGACATTACACCCTACAACTGCCTACTTTTCAGCCCCTGTACAGAGGACTTACCACAGGATAAGTGCGTCCGCAAAGCCGCGGCAACCCACAGCGACGACGTACCGGGGATCGACCTGAGGCCTACAGGCGGCCTACTCAGACGGCACGGGGGAGGCGGCCGATCCCTCTGCTGGCTGCTGCCAAATTACTTGGAGGTCTCCCCGACACACTCTCACCCCCCCCCCCGCCGGAGAGGGACATCCCGGCTCAAGCCTACCCCACACCAATATCCGTACAAGCGGCGAAATTAACAGCCACGTGGAACTCAGGAGACTCAGCCAAGATGGCGACGCAACAGCGGCCTACGACCAAACAACCACGCCTCACTCCACCCAAGCATACAGGGGACTTCGTGGACCAGCTGCGCACCCATCTCTGGGCAAAACTTAAGGCCCGGAGACGATCTTACCAGATGGCGATGAAAAAAGTGGCAGCGTGGATCCGTCCGACCACTAGGCGCATCCTACTATTATGCCCCCCTCATAACTCCAGAGCAACCCTTAAACTAAGCGGGAACCGAAGCCCCATCACGCGGGAAACCGCTACAACCTATGCTGCAACGCCTACCAAATCTAGCGACCCCGCGCTGCTGAGGGTGCCAACCCCTCGCTCAGCGTTCCCAGAAACCGTCAACCGGCACAGCTCGAAACCCCACGCTGACGACCACAAAGCCCAAGGTGAAACAGAACCGGCTGCAGCGAAGCTGATTCCAGGGAAACCAAGCAGTCGGGAAGCCCATACACGGCCCACTGGGGAGGAAACCCAGAAGGGAAATCGGAGTATACTACAGCCCTCAACGGTCTACACATGGATCTCATCCACACACCGAGAGTTTGATCCTCCCTGTGGCGGGCAGGCAGGCCTACACAACGACACGAGGGGTGACAACCATATACCAGCAGCTGGCGTTGGTTAAGTGACATTACTGATCGCTACATTAACTGCCCTAATTATGCCGACCCACTCACTGTTAGCTTAGCACAGATGTTTTTACCTTACAATTTCTCTATGGCTTAGCCTAAATGTGTTCCCTGGCACTCCTCTAGGATATTTCTTGTAATGTGACACAAACCTTAGAATTAACATGATCTATCTTGCCCTAACTATCCATATGCATACAATTGTCTATAGTAATGTTGTTGTCCTAGCTTGACGTTTAAACGATAATCCACAAAATATATTTCTAAACCTAGAAGAACCTAGAAATATCATATGCATGTCTAGACGGTAACAAACTCGTTGTTCCTTGCTAAACTTACCTGACCAGTACCACTAACGCTGAACTAGCCAGACCTGCTTGCATATTGAAGTTAGCATGTACCTAGCATAAGTAACTAATGTTTTTTTTTTTTTTTTCTTTTTTAATTAAGTGTAACCTGTCGCCTGACTAGCATGACCTAGCGAGATACTAATCCGGATCCTACGATCCTTAGCTTGTATTTTCAAATTGGAGCTTAACTACGTTACATAAAAAAAAAAAAAAAATTAGGCATTGTAAATCTGGAAATGTACTTTAACTTTGTGTATTGTTGTACCAACCCTATAATGTAACTCGCTTAAACGTTTCCTCCGTCTTCTCTTCTGTACCCCATACTATATGCCTTAATAAAAATCAGATTGACAAAAAAAAAAGGCCACTAGAGGTGCTTACTGGGTTAGTGCTACACAGTGTGCAGCACCAACCTTATGCGTTGCCACGTTCTGCATGGCGTCACTGAACACGCCCCACAGAAGCATTAATTCAATGCATTTCTATGAGAAAACGTTGATTGGTGCAGGTGGCGTTTTGTCGGGCACGCAAAATACCCTCCCAATGCTTTCCTATGGGAAACCATTAAATCGACAATGATCATCAAGTTTGATGATCTCAGGCACAGAGGCGGATCCCGCCGCAGCAAGGCAGTCATGGCAATGGAAAAAGTTAAGTAAAAATACCTTTTCAAATGAATGCAAGGGCAGCTGGATGCCTAAATAGTGATTTCACCACTGGTGTCAGGAACATGTTTGTATTCCTTACACTATAGTGTTCCTTTAAATCAATAATGCCCATCTAGGCTTATATCATGACCATTAACTATAGGCTTGTTTGATCAGAGGCCTAGTAACGTCTGTATGGCAAGCTTTTTTGTGTAAACCTATTTAGGTTTTGTTTACTGTAAATAACCAAATGATTGCACTTTTCATCAACGATACAATATTTTCAAGAAGACAAAGTTCAAAAGACTGTATACAGACACAAACTGCATGGGCTAGAAGCCTTATAAGCCAAACAGAAAATTAAAGGAGAACTTCCATTTTGCTGGATTTTTAATATTTTTACGATTTCCTATATTTAACAGATATGCATTTGTAAAATTAAATGAAGAAATCCACACCTTTTATCCTGCAAAAGAGTGCCTCCATCTTAGCTCCCTGTCATTGTTATAAACTCTGTCCTTTGCACCTGACAGTCATCATAGAGAAAGTATAAAGAGAAGAGGAAAAATGAAACAATCAGGGTTATTTACTAAAGTGAGAGCTGCCAGGAACTTGAAATTAATTTCACACTTTAGGCTAAAGTAGCCTTACTGGAAGCATACTTGACTTGGAGACTTTTTCCAGTTTTTCTACTTTGACCTTAAAGGGACACTATAGGCACCAGACCACTTTAACTCATTGAAGTGGTCTGGGTGCTGTGACCCTGTCCTCTTAACCCTGCAATGATAATTATTGCAGTTTCTGAGTAACTGCAAGAATTACATTGCAGGACTAAGATTGCCCTTCAGTGGCCATCAGACTGTTACTTCCTGCTTGCTAGGCAGCTTCTGGTCGACCTCACTGATGCTGGACATCCTGATGTTCTGCATTAAGACATCCAGCGTCAAATAAATACCTATAGCGGGTATGCGTCCCAAACAGGGCAAATCAAAGAAGACTGTTGGAGGATCGCAGGTGGGGATGGGTGTTATGTGAAGAGTAACAACCACAAAGTGGCACTCGAACAGAGGAAAGGTGAGAAAATCAATATATTCAATATATTTTACATTGAATACATCATGTATCTTTGCGATATATGGTGTATTTAATGTATATAGGAGCGATTTCAGCTAAGTATAATTTTAAGGATAAATTAGAAATTCACTTTCAATTCACTTTGTATTTCTGACAATTCTCCCTTTAGTAAAATGTGGAGCATCTCAAGATAAGGAAAAAAAGTTACAGGTCATTTTCAATTATTTATTCAATGGTATTTCCAGGGAATTAACAGCTCACATTTACATAGGAGAGAAAAAAATACATGGGACGGAAATTACATGTATGCATGGTATTTAGCTAAACTAATACCTCTTTGAATCCATCTCTTTTGTCGGCTTTATGTGTAACTTCACCCTCTAAACCTATGTCAAAACTGCTTGCACCTCTTTAACCTTTAAAGTGCTTGGCCATTTTATAGCTGCACTCACTGCAATTAAAACTGCTTAATATTCCCCATCCAAAATAAGTATTGTATAAAGATAAAATCTTTATGACATACTCACATTGATTGTGTTAACATTTCAATGAAAATCCAACATAATCAAAAGATATACTTCTGCAAAGACAAGGTAGTCCCCTACTTTTTCCATTTCCTAAGCTTGACACAAATTGGCAAGGCAGAGATACTGCTGTCAAGTTTGGTAATTACCACCAGCTGTTAGTGTCAGCTGCACGAAAAAATACATTGGCCATAGTTTACATTGTTGCACTCTCGCGCATGCACGAGAGTACAACACAGACGTGGGCTTCTGGCAGAATAAGCACTAGGAGCTGAAAAGGACGGTCAGAAAGGCCATGGTGGCAGTTGGTTCTGGTAAGTAAAAAAAAAAAAAAAAAAAAAAAACCCTTACCTTCTGCTCACTGGACACCCAGTGGAGCAGACACCATTGCGGCTTTATGCAAAACAAACGCCAATACAGCTGTATATTTCTAAATTGCATATATATATACACAGACACACACAAAGATTCTGTGCTTTCAAATGAGGGGTACCCTGCAACTCAGATTGGATCGACTGGGAGAGAGGAGCTCTTTTAGAGTTCCAAAGAAAAATGTTTAAAGACACTGGAGTATGCCACTTTTGCAGAAATCACCCATAACATAGGGACATAAGTAAACCCTTGTTACATGGGACAGAACCTGGTGGTGTGGAGGCAGAGATATTGGTGTAGAATGTGGTCTCAACAACAGAACAAGGAAGCACCAGTGCGCCTCTAAGTACTTCATTGAGGGGTATTGAGTCCAAAAGTAAATGGGATGAGGTGAAGTGGGTGCGGCAGTGTAAAACAAAAAAATAAAACAGAAAATGTTGCCTCTCCAAACATAACCACTACAGCTTGCTCTCAGAGAGAAGCTAAAGGTAGATATACTCTCCATCATCACCTTGTTGGGTTGAAATTAAACTCCAAGAGCTTCATAACCCAAGAGCTTGAGTAAGAGCATAAAACTGGCTTATGGAATATCTCGAAAACCTGTCTTGCACAATGAATATACCTTAGACTTTTATTTTTAAAAAGTATGAAAAAAAATAAAATAAATAAATCACATTCTTAAAAGGGACACTGTAGGCACTGCGTCCACTTCATCTCATTAAACTGGTTATAGTGTCTGAAGTCCCATAGTACCGTAACTTATTTCAGCATTAAACAGTTTTTAATGTTTTTATATTTTAATGCTTGACAAGAGTCCCTGGCAGCCCATCACATTTGTGATGCTATGACTAAGGAGGAAGTATTAGCGTCAGCTGCAACGGGCACCTGTGATTGGCTGAGTGTCAGTTGACTGCTTTTTGCCTATCAGAGCTTGAACTGCTAAATGGGTAGGACAACATGGAAGCGTGTAATCTCTTAGTCATACCTCCAAAAGGGGCCGGACAATGGGTGGCCACTGAATGGAGAGACCGTGCCAGAGAACTCCACGCACTATAACCAATTCAATGAGATGAAATGGTTATAGTGACTACAGTGTTCCTTTAAATCATTAGTCATTTATTCTGCATGCACATTTTCACAATATATCACACTACTAACAATAATCTGCATGATACCTGAAGATACATCTTCTTTCTTTGTGATTATGTGGTCCTTGGTGAATTTAACTCTTTGATGTGCTTCTATACAGGTCTTACAGAGCCATTCCCCACATTCCACACAAAACCCAACAGCACTGGCATTATCTTCACAGCTTGTACAAACCTAGCAAAAAAACAAAAGTGCATTTAAGGGGAAAAAATGTCATGTGGAACTGGCTTTCAGTACACTACCTTTAAATTAGAAAAGAAAGGCTTAAAAAAATATAGCACCCGAAGTATAAATTAATTGGGGGGAGGGGACACATACAATACAGTTTAAATACAATTTTACATCAGAGACACCTTTGTTTTATTGTTCACACAACACAATCACCAACTTGAAGTGTCCATCTAGAACTTTAAATAGTCCCAATGAAGTACTTCATGGGGTAGCTATGATGTGAACATTTCTAAGGACAACCTAGATTAACCAAAAGCATGCAACAGAAGCAATATTTAAATTGATCATAAACAAATATGCTCTTTAAGAAAATATAAATAAAACACATACTATCAGGCTGGCCATAGAGTCCATCTTAAACTTATCATACTGAACTTCAGAAGCTAAACGCTCTTTTTATAATTTTATAACATTTGTTCAACTCCCCTTCCCTGAAATTGACAAGTTATAAAATATCGGATTACTTCAGGGAGAAAAAAAAAATGGCTATAAAGCAGATTCGTTTTTCTTCAGCTTTAGTTTTCACAAACCTTCCCAATCAACTTTGATCAGCAGATGTCACCAAGTGGCCATTTAAGAAATCAACTATGTCAGAGTCAGAATTCTTTCCCGACTGATAACTGATGTAGCCAATGTTAGTAATGAATCAGACATGTGTCATATTAAAATTAAATACCTCTGTCTTCTGACTCTAAATGACTCAGATGTGACATCTAATTCTGGCCTATGGCGGATTTTAAAGTCACAAGTCAGAGTTGTAAATCTCACAGACAGCGAGATGGAGGTTAGAAATCGGATAGGATTCTTTAAAATAACATTATATAATACAAACAAACACTATAGGGCTGGAATAAATATTTAGGTCCATCGGTCCCTCTCAGAGTGGAGTTTAAACATTTTAAACTTCTTTATTTTCTCCATCGCTGTGCTGGTTTTGCAGTAGCTGAGATCAATTTTGACGATCTCAGCCAATCTAATGATTTCCCATAGGAAAGCATTGGGAGGCTATTGTGCCTGCACAACAAAACGCCAAGTTGCGCCAATCAGCCTCTCAACATAGAGATACATTGAATAAATACATCTCTATGGGAGCATTCATGCAGAGCGTGGAGACGCTTAAAGTAGGTGCCACCCACAGTGCAACACTGAGATAGGAAGCACCTCGTGTCCATCTGAGTGACTGCACCTACAGGTGTTACTAGGCAGCAATATAAAAACACTAGCTTTTACAGCGTTTAGATTGAAAAAAACTTGCAGGGACATGCTATAGACAACAGAACCACTACATCAAACAGTAGTGCCTCTGGTGGCTATTGTGCCCCTCTAATTAAAGCCACAATTACTTTTTATTAAGTTTCTACAGCAGTGGTATTTCAAGATGCCTTTTTATCAACTTATTTTAATTTTACTAATTGGCCTTGACAAGGTTGCCCACTTTCCCAGTAACTATATCATTTGATCTGAGACCTAGATATAAGATTGATCCTACTACTAGATGTAGCTTGTTTGCACAAGAATTCTGCTCACTATATGATCACGCTCAATCCTTAAAATACTCTTATGTAAATAAGTCCCCAAAATTAAATTTAGATTTTTCTTTTATCAAAATTTCTGCATTTAAAGGAACACTATAGTCACCTAAATTACTTTAGCTAAATAAAGCTGTTTTAGTGTATAGATCATTCCCCTGCAATTTCACTGCTCAATTCACGGTCATTTAGGAGTTAAATCACTTTGTTTTTGTTTATGCAGCCCTAGCCACACCTCCCCTGGCTATGATTGACAGAGCCCGCATGAAAAAAAAAATTGGTTTCACTTTCAAACAGATGTAATTTACCTTAAATAATTGTATCTCAATCTCTAAATTGAACTTTGCTCACATACAGGAGGCTCTTGCAGGGTCTAGCAAGCTATTAACATAGCAGGGGATAAGAAAAACTTAATTAAACAGAACTTGCAATAAAGAAAGCATAAATAGGGCTCTCTTTACAGGAAGTGTTTATGGAAGGCTGTGCAAGTCACATGCAGGGAGGTGTGACTAGGGTACATAAACAAAGGGATTTAACTCCTAAATGGCAGATGATTGAGCAGTGAGGCTGCAGGGGCATGTTCTATGCACCTATAGACTATAGTGTCCCTTTTGAACACAATGTTGTGTTGGAATGCCAATATCTCGCTAAAAACTCCCCAAACATTGCAGAAAAAAAAAAAAATAATAATATATAAATATATATATATATATATATATATATATATATATATAATACAAATGGGAAATTAATACAAATGGGAAATATTCTGGCTTAAGGTAAGGAATTGCTTTACTAAAAATAATGGCTTTTCCTAAATTAAAGGGTTACTCCAAGCAGCATAACCACTACAGCTTGCTGTACCTGGGTCCCCACCAGGCTCAGTGTCTCCCAGTTGGTTTGTTGACACACTTCCTACGTCTCCAGAGCTGCAGAACCCAGAATCTGATGCCGTTGCCATTCATTAAATAAGAACGTCAGTTGACCGGTCTCATCCAACCAATAACACTGTACAACAAAGATTTCCTCAGAATTGACATTAGCCAGTCCAGAACTCGAGTTCCAGGTTGGCCAATGACACTCCAATGAGACTGCAGGAGGTGAAGTAATAAACCAGCAACAGAACTGTTAAACTCCAGGCACCATGATCACTTCAAATCACTGTAAACAATAAGATTTGTGACATTTGTTTTTTTCCTGTTTTGCATGGACACACAGCAAGTGTATGCTTTATAAGAAACCACTCAACTATTACGCAAATTCACAGTCTGCAGTTTACAGTGGTAAAGCTGCTATCATGCTCTCAGTCTTTTAATGGCCACCAAGGCAAATATACATGATCACTGTGGCGGGCAGAAGAGGGCTGAAGCGCAAGTGCTGACAATGCCCAAAGGGCAACTTGGAAGTTAAACTATTCAAAAACACCCACGGTATTTCTTTAAAAGCAAGTTCAAGATGCCACACATTTAGACTGGATGAAAAGAGATTTAGTCTAAGGCAAAGGAAATATTTATTTACAGTAAAAACAATAAGGATGTAGAATTCTGCGCCTCAAGAGGTGGTTTTATCAGAGTCTGTACAGATGTATAAACAGTAATTGGATAAATAATTCCAAAAATCATCATATACAGGGATATAAATCTTAATTAGTGGGGTAACGGATTCTTCGTCCAAGGAGATATAGGACTGCCATTCAGGGGCCAAGAAGGATTATTTTTCCTAGTTTGTTGTACAATTGGAAGTGCTTCAGACTTTATTTTGCCTTCTTTTGGATCAACAGCAAAAATCAAATGTGAGAAAGGCTGAAATTAATGGACGCATGTCTCTTTTTAGCTATGCAAGTTACTTTTCTAATTTGCACAGCTGTTTTAACCCCTTCTGGACGGAGTCAATAGTACACGTTCTGATCAAAACAAAACGTTAACAAAAACTGGAATTTGCGCTATATGTCTGTTCAACCGTAATTCACCTCTTTCATATTAAATGCACCCACACTTATTATATATCATTTTGTTCAGGAGAAACAGGGCTTTCATTTCATATAAAATATTTATATATGAAATATAATTTAGTATGAATAAAATTAAAAAAAACAGACATTTTAATTTTTTTTTTTAAATTTGTAGTTCCGCTTCACATTTTAGCTGTAAAGGTCATAATACGGTTAGGTTTTACTGCAAAAAAATGCACATATTTGTAATCAGCGATGTCTCACGAGTAGAACAGTACCCCCCATTAACAGGTTTTATGATGTTTTGGAAAGTTACAGGGTCAAATATAGAACGTTCCATTTTCAAATTGAAATTTGCCAGATTAGTAATGTTACCTTTGAGACGGTGTGGTAGCCCAGGAATGAGAATTACCCCTATAATGGCATGCTATTTGAAAAAGTAGACAAGCCAAGGTATTGAAAGTGGGGTATGTTTAGTCTTTTTTAGTAGTCACTTAGTAACAAAACACTGGCCAAAGTTAGCGTTCATATTTGTTTTTGTGTGAAAAAAGCAAAAAACTAATATTTGACCAGTGTTTGTGACTAAGTGGCTACTAAGAAAGACTGGACATACCCCACTTGCAATACCTTGGGTTGTCTACTTTTGCAAATGGTATGCCATCATGGGGGTAATTCTTATTCCTGGGCTACCATACGGTCTCAAAGGCAACATAACTAATCTGGCAAATTTCAATGTGAAAAAAATGAAATGCAAGCATATATGTGACTCTCTAACTTTCCAAAACACCATAAAACCTGTACATGGGGGGTACTGTTATTCTCGGGAGATTTCACTAAACACAAATATTAGTGTTTTAAAACAGTAAAACATATTACAACTATAATATAGTCCATAAAAGTGCCGTTTGTTTGTAAAAAAATGCAAAAAACGTCACTTTTACTTAAAATATCATCGTTGTAATACAATTTACCAAGTTTTAAACATTAATATTTGAGTTCAGCCAAGTCTCCCGAGTAAAATAGTACCCCCTATGTACAGGTTTTAGGGTGTCTTGGAGAGTTACAGGGTCAAATATAGTGCTTGTGAATTAAATTCTCTGCACTTTCTCCCTGTGTTGTCAGGCATGTCAATCAAATTTTAATTAATCAAATGACATAATTATGTTAAAAGATTACTTAAATATACACGTAGAATTTTAATATATATGCATTTATAGGTATTTAAATTCTACGTGTATACTAATGTAATCTTTTATGTAATTATATGTATTTATATATATATATATATATATATATATATATATTTGCGGTTATTTGTATTTTATATATAGATAGCTATATATAGAATGTCATTCTAAGTGTATTCTGTTTCCTATATAAATAACAAAATACAGTTAGAATGAAATTACATATGAATATATAATTTATTTTAAATTTTGTTTCAATATTTTATTTATTTCTTTAATTATTTTATTTATTTATTATTGTAATTATACGTGTGTATATATATATATATATATATATGTAGACCTATTATATATATATATATATATATAAAATATATATACATATTATATATATGCAACGTCATTCTAAGTGTATTTTAATATTAATATATATATACTTATATTAGTATTAAAATACATTACGTATGACGTTATATATATATGTTATATATATGTTATATATATATATATATAATATATATATTATATATATATATAAAAAGGCATTCAATTTATTTTATAACATGTTAATTTTTTTTTTTTACACTACCTACCAGCAGGGGGACTGTCTAATATTTTAGACAGTCCCCCTGCTGGCA